>NC_068307.1:28516730-28601730 GCF_025860055.1 Xyrauchen texanus
TTAAGTCTGTATGAGGTCACTTCTTCTCCAGCAGAGGCACTTGAGGTCACATAAACTACAACACATAGAGATTGTGTCTGTTCCCTGAACTACCAAACACAAAAACCTCACTAAATCATCTACAACAATTTTTATTAAGGTCAAACTTGAAAATAACAAAAAATTGAAGATAAACATCACATAAACTAAACATTAGATCTCTTTCTACCAAAGCACTAATTGAAAATTAAATGATTACAGATCATAGATTGGATGCGCTCTGTTTGACTGAAACCTGGCTTAAACCGGATGAATATATTAGTTTAAATGAATCTACTCCCCCAGGTTATTGTTATAAACATGAGCCTCATCTGAAGGGTCGAGGAGGAGTTGTTGCTACAATTTATAGTGAAGTTTTTGGTGTTACTCAGAGGTCAGAATATACGTTTAAGTCTTTTGAACTAACAATGCTTAATGTGACACAGCCAGATATAAATAAAAAAATCTGTCGTCTTTTACCCTTGCTACAGTGTATAGATCACCTGGGCTGTATTCTGATTTCATTGGTTAATTTGCACATTTTCTATCAGATCTTGTAGTTACTGTAGATAGAGCTTTAATTGTTGGTGACTTCAACATTCAGATAATGAAAATGATACATTGGGATTAGCATTTATAAATATTCTCAACTCTCTTGGAGTCAGACAAAATGTGACAGGACCAACTCATTGCCATAATCATATGCTAGATTTAATAATTTCATATGGAGTTGATGTTGATAATATAGAAATTCTGCAGCAGAGCGATGACATCTCGGATCATTTCCTCGTCTCTTGTATGCTGCAATCAACTAATGTTACTCAATCTATACCACGCCATCATTCAGGTAGAACTATTCTTTCAACCACTAAAGATAGCTTCACTAATAATCTTCCAGATATATCTCATACACTCAATAAACCCCAAAGCCCAGACGAACTTGATGAAATAACAAAAAATATAAATGCAGCCTTCTCTAGCACTCTTGATATTGTTGCCCCACTTTGATTAAAGAAATAAGCCCTGCACCATGGTCCAATGATCACACTCATGCTCTCAAGAGAGCAGCTCAGAAAATGGAGCGCATGTGGAAAAATACTAAATTAGAAGTATTTTGTGGTGCACGGAAGGATAGTGTCTCTAGCTACAGACAGGCACTAAAAGCTGCCAGGTCAGCATATTTTAGTAAACTCATAGAAAATAACCACAACAATCCTAGATGTTTATTCAGTACTGTGGCTAAATTGGTTAGGAATAAAGCCTCAACAGAACCAGATATTACATCTCAGCACAAGAGTAATGACTTCATGAATTTCTTTACAGAAAAAATTTAATAATCAGAAATAAAATTGGAATTATGCAATCATCTGTCACGGTAGCTCAAAAAGCAGTCTCATAATTTTCCTCACGTGCAACTTCAATCTTTCTCTGTCATCGGTCATGAAGAACAAAACTTATTGAAACATCAAAAGCCACAACATGTATGTTAGATCTAATACCAACTAAGCTCTTAAAAGAGGTATTCCCTGTAATCTCAGAACCTCTTCTTAATATTAGTAACTCTTTGCACTGTTCGGGACTCAGACACACTAACTCAGTTTAAGTCTAGACTAAAGACTCATCTATTTAGCCAGACATACACCTAATTTATTCTTTGCCATACAGTTAGGCTGTTTTAGTTAGGTTTGCCGGAACCTGAAATATTGATCATGATCTATAACTCTGCAAAAAATATAATGGCATCTACACTAATATTATTCTATTTGTTTCCATGTCTCAACTTTGGGACTCCTATCCTGAGGTCACCAGAACCGGACAGATCCAGCGCCATTCCTGCTATGTGTCGCTGTGTGATAATGACTAAATGCAGCCGGTGCCAGCCAAACATCACTTCATTCTATTACGATGGACTTCAGAGGATGAACTGATGCCAACTCCAACCATAAGACTTGATCTAAGATGTCAGCGCAGTAGCACGCAGCGGTCGCTCCAGATCTAAAATGGTGCTATTTTTGTTGCTATTTTTGTTTCTTAGCCCAACTTTTATGGCACTTGGACATCGGACACATTCATGCAACAACCAAGCTGCATGATGAAGAAGCTATGCGACCTCAGCTTGCTGTGGAGACCAGGCCTCCAGTATCATCATTGTCGCCTGATGCCGGTGGCCAGGGGAGGGGACGTCGTAAGCAGTGTGCGAGGAAGCGCGGCAAGAAGCGGGGGGTCCATGCTAGGCTAAAAACAAACCCTAGCCGGCCGGCTCTCCCGTCTATCCTGCTCTCAAATGTTTGCTCCCTGGACAAAATACTGGACTACATCCGACTCCAGCAGACAGCGTGAGTTTAGAGACTGCTGCATCTTTGTTTTCACAGAGATGTGGCTCAGCGACAGAGTTCCAGACACTGGCATTCAGCTAAACAGGCTTGCCTCCTTTCGTGCCGACAGAAATCGCAGTGGTCTGCATCAGTGGTCTAATGATGGACAGCAATGCACATCTCGAACCACATCGTCAAGTTCGCCGATGACACGACTGTGTGTAGAGCCAACAACCTGTCTCTGAATGTGGACAAAACAAAAGAGATGGTTGTTGACTTCAGGAGAGCACATAGTGAACACTCTACGCTGAACATCGACGGCTCCTCTGTGGAGATCGTCAAGAGCACCAAATTCCTTGGTGTTCACCTGCAGGAGAACCTCACCTGGTCCCTCAACACCAGCTCTATTAGAATCAGAATCAGCTTTATTGCCAAGTATGCTTACACATACAAGGAATTTGTCTTGGTGACAGGAGCTTCCAGTGTACAACAATACAAACAATACCAAAAACAGCAGCAAGACAGGTAATTAAAACAAAAAAGAATACAAAATAAATAATTATACATATACGTACATACACTCACCTTCATACATACCCACATACACACACGTAGTGCAAATCTAATACAATCAGTGCAAACTCTATTACCAAGAAAGCCCAGCAGCATCTCTACTTTTTTTGAAGGCTGAGAAAAGCACATCTCCCCCATCCTCACTACATTCTATAGAGGAACTATTGAGAGCATCCTGAGCAGCTGCATCACTGCCTGGTTTGGGACTTGCACCGTTTCGGACCGCAAAGCCCTGCAGAGGATAGTGAGGACAGCTGAGAAGATCATCGGGGTCTCTCTTCCCTCCATCAAATACATTTACATAAATGCTGCATCCGCAAAGCAACCAGCATTGTGGACGACCCCACACACCCCTCACACAAACTCTTTACCCCCCTGCCGTCTGGCAAGAGGTACCGAAGCATTTGGGCCCTCACGGACAGACTGTGTAACAGCTTCTTCCCCCAAGCCATCAGACTCCTCAATACTCAGAGACTGGTTTGACACACGTGTCCTGAGTTGCACTTTAATTATTGTCACTTTATAACTGGCTGTTACCTCAATAACTGCTATGTCCATAGAACACTATTTCATAGTATGTTATGTTTACATTTGGCATTTTTAGAAACTGTCATCTTTTTGCACTACTCAATTACAAATGTGTACCGGCCGGCGCTGCACTATTTCTTACTGTGTCAATTGTCCTTTTCCTTTTAGTAATTTATTGTACGGTACGGCACTTTTTGCACACGTTTGCACATGCAATTTATGTAGAAATATTATGTAGAAATATTATTTGGTCTGTGTGGTCTCATGTGGTTCTGTGTTTGTCCTATGTTGTTTTATGTAGCACATGGTCCTGGAGGAACGTTGTCACGTTTCGCTGTGTACTGTACTAACTATATATGGTTGAACGACAATAAAAAACCACTTGACTTGACTTGTAATGACGAACAAATCCAGCAGGACGTGCCGGTGTGTCCATCGACCCCAGAGGGTTAAACACTGTCCCTTAACACTTAGTTTAATAATTTTAAACGATGACTTGCACTAAACATAAGTAATATTGTCATTATATTCATGATGCTAGTCAGAGGGGAACTGGCCCCAACTGTCCCCTCTGAGATAAACCAGACACGTTAGAACATGTTTTGTCTTCCTCTAAAGTTGCTCTCTCACAAGGGCGTTAGAGGTGGAGACATGACCAAGTCCTCAGTGAGCTGACTGAAATCCGGGAAAGAGCAAGAAGGGCACAGAGTGCACTTGTGAAGTCAAGGCATCAGATCAGCTTTTTTCGACTGGGAGAGAGGAACCACCCACATCTGTGACAGCAGTATTCTGGATTTTGCAAGAGCATGGCAGTTTAGGGTTGTCTTGCACAGAAGGCTAATCTTCCCATCAGAAGTTGTAGTCACCACGCTGCATCCAGACATCACCTTGAGGGTGGAGGCAAAAAAGGTGTCGACAAGTCTCAATCAATGATGTGAGTTTTGGCGGGACTAACTGTTTGATTGGCCAATGGCAGAGGAGGGGAGTGTTCAGTAAACCTGTGATTATCTTTATTATTCCATTGGGTAACACTCAGAGAAATGATGCTATTAGCATTAACCAGCATGATATTATAAAAGATGGTTGACCAATAATTTCTTGTTGCTTAATAAACATTTAAATCACATTACACGTATGTATTGGTAGATGTTTGAAAGTCACTTTGCATTCAATGTTTAATTTTTTATCAGTTTATTTGTTTCTTCGACTTCAGGCACTTTGATATCCCAGGGGCTGTTGTTTTTATTTAAAACATCTGATTTTAATTTTTTTATGAAGGTCACATAAATACTTTTTACCAGGCTTTCATTGTTTACTTTTCAAATGTCTCTTTATGTTTTTAAGTTTTGTTCCAGACCCAGACTTTCAATATTAATCTATATAAAAATACAATGATTACATGTTTAATGTCAGCTATGAAATTAGCCTCGGCAAGACAAACGAGTTGGTGAAAAAGGTTAAAAAGTTCGTTTCAATCAGTGTCATTTCCAGCACAGAATTCAATTAAACCCAAAACAGAATTTGAGATGTGCTGTAAATGACACAAAAATGACAAATATCCTGTGATGCATGTACAGAACATTACATGTTGGACATTGTTAGTTGAATAATTAAATAAAGCAGTGAGAGTGTGAAACATGTTTTAATGAGACTTTCATGAAATTAAATCCACAAAAGTGCCCGAACCTTGACGTTGATGTTGCTAGTCCCATGCTCTTCCATTTCCAACTGACAGCTACAGGAATGATGTAACCAGTTGAGTTAACGTAACACAAAAAACAGCATCCAAAACTCAACTCATTGAGACCAGCGGCACTGCTCTGCAGCATAAACGCCTCTTAAACATGAGTTTCCTGTCAGGACTAGGAGTGTCTTCACTTTCAGTAACCATGAAAACAAATACCAGCGGCTAAATACCAACAAACACCCTGAACTGCCCTTATCAACCGCGCAGCCACATCAATGCATGAGCGGTAATGAAGAGTGATTGTCAAACTGAAGTCTGTGAGGCCTTCATCTTTCTCTTTCCTCATCATCCTCCTCCCTTTCTTCATCTCCTGCTTGTTTTTAAAGAAAACTCAGAAACGGGGCCACGAATCTCCAGGGGTGACGATGCTTATATAATGTTATAAAAAATTTACACTTCACATGTCCTTATTACAGCCTCAAAAACACAAGAGATATTGGAGAAAGAAACAAGAGATGAGATGAAAAGAGAGAGAGAGAGAGAGAGAGAGAGAGAGAGAGAGAGAGAGAAGGATCCGCCGTTTCAATCTGAGGAAAAAAAACAAGTAAATGAGAAAATGAAGCAGCTGTAAATCCCTCACACGTACGCAGAGCTGCATTTTCATTTCCGTCAGGAATATTTCACACGCTGCCATATTTTATTACTTCTGCTGGGGATTCTACCATCTCATGAACAACGAAAAAATACAACTACAGTCAATATCTGAATGAAGACGCCACAAGAAAGATTCACAGACAGCTGAATATAAATCATTTAATTAAATTATCTTTATAATTGTGTGCAGACAGAATAGTAATATATATATATATATAGTAGCTGTCACTTGTCAAATTAGAGGTTGTGTGATGTGAAAACACATGGACATTTTTACTAACTTTTGTGGGACTAAACATTTTGGTAGTGATGCGTCAAAATTCCTGAAGCAAAAGAAGTTGAGAAACAATGGTGATGCTAATGCTAGTGAACAGTTGACAAACAAATAAAAGTATATTTACACACAATTCATCTGCATTCATGAATTATTAATGAGATACAGATTTTATTTTTTTCAAAAGAATGCAAAGTCATCAAAAACCCACGAGAGAGGGGTCTGGGTAGCCCAGTGAGTAAAGTCACTGAATCTCACACCTGGAGTCGTGAGTTTGAATCCAGGACATGCTGAGTGACTCAAGTCAGGTCTCCTAAGCAACTAAATTGGGCCGGTTGCTAGGGAGGGTAGAGTTACATGGGGTAACCTCCTCGTGGTCGCTATAATGTGGTTCACGCTCTCGGTGGGGCGTGTGGTGAGTTGTGCGTGGATGCCGCGGAAAATAGCGTGAAGCCTCCAAGCGCGTTACGTCTCCACGGTAACATGCTCAACAAGTCACGTGATAAGATGCGCGGATTGACGGTCTCAGACGCGGAGGCAACTGAGATTCGTCCTAAGCCACCAGGATTGAGGCGAGTTCCTACACCACCACGAGGACTTAGAGCACATTGGGAATTGGACATTCCAAATTGGGGTGAAAAAAAAACTGCAAGAAAAGTCACAAGAAACCAATGAGAAGCGATAATCATTGCATATCTCCTGTCTGTCTGTCTGTCTGTCTGTCTGTCTGTCTGTCTGTCTGTCTGCCGGTCTGGTGTCAGTGTTACAGGGAGTCTATATTAATTAAACGAGATGGTGTCGTGTCTGTACGAGCTGCAGGATGTTATTCATCACAGACATGTCTCACAGCACATCACATACTTCACTCAGCAAGAGACAGACAGATAGAGAGAACGACAGGTCAGTCAGAACAACTGAAGATGACTTTTCAGAAAATAAAGGAAACTGAAGATGATTTTAAAAGTGCTGCTTTGATGTCAAAGTGTTGATTTGAACTTTTGATTGTCTTTAATGTTTTCTTTGGAAAAAGAGAGACAGTTGAGACACAGAGATAAACAGCTTTTAAAGTCTCTTTTCTTTTCTCTGTTCTCCCTGTTTGTGTCTGTTTTGTTGCTGTACTTATGAATGAATGTCAGAGTGTCAAGGCAAGAGTTTAAGGGGGTGTCCAGTGTGATTGAGAATACTGACTGACAGACAGATAGACAGACAGACAAACAGACAAACAGACAGACAGACAGGCAGAAACACAGACTGAAAGACAGACACACAGACAGATGGGAGCAAACTGTAGACCTTATTTTGGGGGATGTCAGCCTGATGTCTTTCATTTGTGGTCACCTAAAAATCTGTGATATATCAGTTATTTTAATATATTAATCACATGACAGATATTAGGGGTTTCTTACATCTATTTCACTCTGAATCCTCCTGAACCAGTCAGTAAAACACTATAAACTCATTCAAACTCTCCTTTAAAGAAAAATAAAAATGTAACAAATCTTCAGACAAACCAGGGCAGTCTCATGATGAAGTCATCGCCATAATGAATTTTTGAAAGAATCATGAAAACATCAATCGATCAATTTAGTTTATTTCTATTGCATATTTAAAAACAATACATGTTAACCACAGTGCTTTACACAAGAGAAAACAAAAAAAAATATCAGTTCAGAGGATTCTGTCACAGCCTCTGTAATCATATTAATATTTTAGATTATTTACATTTTATTATTATACAGTATTGATATTTCATATCTCCTAACCCTATTCCTAATCCTAACTCTTACAAATCCTTATTCCTAAACCTAACCCTTATAAAACTCTATTCCTAAACCTAACCGCTTATAAAACCCTATTCCTAAACCTAACTCTTACAAATCCATATTCCTAAACCTAACCGCTTATTAAACCCTATTCCTAATCCTAACTCTTACAAATCCATATTCCTAAACCTAACCGCTTATAAAACACTATTCCTAAACCTAACCGCTTATAAAACCCTATTCCTAAAACTAACCCTTATAAAACCCTATTCCTAAACCTAACCGCTTATAAAACTCTATTCCTAAACCTAACCCTTATAAAACACTATTCCTAAACCTAACCCTTATAACACACTATTCCTAAACCTAACCCTTATAAAACCCTATTCCTAAACCTAACCGCTTATAAAACTCTATTCCTAAACCTAACCCTTATAAAACCCTATTCCTAAACCTAACCGCTTATAAAACTCTATTCCTAAACCTAACCCTTATAAAACCCTATTCCTAAACCTAACCGCTTATAAAACACTATTCCTAAACCTAACCCTTATAAAACCCTATTCCTAAACCTAACCGCTTATAAAACTCTATTCCTAAACCTAACCCTTATTAAACCCTATTCCTAAACCTAACCGCTTATAAAACACTATTCCTAAACCTAACCCTTATAAAACCCTATTCCTAAACCTAACCCTTATAAAACACTATTCCTAAACCTAACCCTTATAAAACCCTATTCCTAAACCTAACCGCTTATAAAACTCTATTCCTAAACCTAACCCTTATAAAACCCATTCCTAAACCTAACCGCTTATAAAACTCTATTCCTAAACCTAAACCTTATAAAACCCTATTCCTAAACCTAACCGCTTATAAAACTCTATTCCTAAACCTAACCCTTATAAAACTCTATTCCTAAACCTAACCCTTATAAAACTCTATTCCTAAACCTAACCCTTATAAAACCCTATTCCTAAACCTAACCCTTATAAAACCCTATTCCTAAACCTAACCACTTATAAAACCCTATTCCTAAACCTAACCGCTTATAAAACTCTATTCCTAAACCTAACCCTTATTAAACCCTATTCCTAAACCTAACCCTTATAAAACACTATTCCTAAACCTAACCCTTATAAAACCCTATTCCTAAACCTAACCGCTTATAAAACTCTATTCCTAAACCTAACCCTTATTAAACCCTATTCCTAAACCTAACCCTTATAAAACACTATTCCTAAACCTAACCCTTATAAAACCCTATTCCTAAACCTAACCCTTATAAAACACTATTCCTAAACCTAACCGCTTATAAAACTCTATTCCTAAACCTAACCGCTTATAAAACTCTATTCCTAAACCTAACCCTTATAAAACTCTATTCCTAAACCTAACCCTTATAAAACTCTATTCCTAAACCTAACCGCTTATAAAGCCCTATTCCTAAACCTAACCGCTTATAAAACTCTATTCCTAAACCTAACCGCTTATGAAACTCTATTCCTAAACCTAACCCTTATAAAACCCTATTCCTAAACCTAACCACTTATAAAACCCTATTCCTAAACCTAACCGCTTATAAAACCCTATTCCTAAACCTAAACCTTATAAAACCCTATTCCTAAACCTAACCGCTTAAAAAACTCTATTCCTAAACCAAACCCTTATAAAACTCTATTCCTAAACCTAACCCTTATAAAACTATATTCCTAAACCTAACCGCTTATAAAGCCCTATTCCTAAACCTAACCGCTTATAAAACTCTATTCCTAAACCTAACCGCTTATGAAACTCTATTCCTAAACCTAACCCTTATAAAACCCTATTCCTAAACCTAACCGCTTATAAAACCCTATTCCTAAACCTAAACCTTATAAAACCCTATTCCTAAACCTAACCGCTTAAAAAACTCTATTCCTAAACCTAACCCTTATAAAACTCTATTCCTAAACCTAACCCTTATAAAACACTATTCCTAAACCTAACCCTTGTAAAACCCTATTCCTAAACCTAACCGCTTATAAAACCCTATTCCTAAACCTAACCCTTATAAAACCCTATTCCTAAACCTAACCGCTTATAAAACTCTATTCCTAAACCTAACCGCTTATAAAACCCTATTCCTAAACCTAACCCTTATAAAACCCTATTCCTAAACCTAACCGCTTATAAAACTCTATTCCTAAAACGAACTGCTTATAAAACTCTATTCCTAAACCTAACCCTTATAAAATTATATTCCTAAACCTAACTGCTTATAAAACCCTATTCCTAAACCTAACCCTTATAAAACCCTATTCCTAAACCTAACCCTTATAAAACTCTATTCCTAAACCTAACTGCTTATAAAACTCTATTCCTAAACCTAACCCTTATAAAACACTATTCCTAAACCTAACCCTTATAAAACCCTATTCCTAAACCTAACCGCTTATAAAACCCTATTCCTAAACCTAACCCTTATAAAACCCTATTCCTAAACCTAACCGCTTATAAAACTCTATTCCTAAACCTAACCCTTATAAAACCCTATTCCTAAACCTAACCGCTTATAAAACTCTATTCCTAAACCTAACCGCTTATAAAACCCTATTCCTAAACCTAACCGCTTATAAAACCCTATTCCTAAACCTAACCCTTATAAAACACTATTCCTAAACCTAACTGCTTATAAAACCCTATTCCTAAACCTAACCGCTTATAAAACCCTATTCCTAAACCTAACCCTTATAAAACCCTATTCCTAAACCTAACCGCTTATAAAACACTATTCCTAAACCTAACCGCTTATAAAACACTATTCCTAAACCTAACCCTTATAAAACTCTATTCCTAAACCTAACCACTTATAAAACACTATTCCTAAACCTAACCGCTTATAAAACCCTATTCCTAAACCTAACCCTTATAAAACCCCATTCCTAAACCTAACCGCTTATAAAACTCTATTCCTAAACCTAACTGCTTATAAAACTCTATTCCTAAACCTAACCCTTATAAAACTCTATTCCCAAACCTAACTGCTTATAAAACACTATTCCTAAACCTAACCGCTTATAAAACACTATTCCTAAACCTAACCCTTATAAAACCCTATTCCTAAACCTAACCGCTTATAAAACCCTATTCCTAAACCTAACCCTTATAAAACCCTATTCCTAAACCTAACCGCTTATAAAACACTATTCCTAAACCTAACTGCTTATAAAACTCTATTCCTAAACCTAACCCTTATAAAACACTATTCCTAAACCTAACCCTTATAAAACCCTATTCCTAAACCTAACCGCTTATAAAACCCTATTCCTAAACCTAACCCTTATAAAACCCTATTCCTAAACCTAACCCTTATAAAACTATATTCCTAAACCTAACCCTTATAAAACCCAATTCCTAAACCTAACCGCTTATAAAACCCTATTCCTAAACCTAACCCTTATAAAACCCTATTCCTAAACCTAACCCTTATAAAACCCTATTCCTAAACCTAACCACTTATAAAACCCTATTCCTAAACCTAACCCTTATAAAACCCTATTCCTAAACCTAACCGCTTATAAAACTCCATTCCTAAACCTAACCCTTATAAAACACTATTCCTAAACCTAACCGCTTATAAAACCCTATTCCTAAACCTAACCCTTATAAAACCCTATTCCTAAACCTAACCGCTTATAAAACACTATTCCTAAACCTAACTGCTTATAAAACTCTATTCCTAAACCTAACCCTTATAAAACACTATTCCTAAACCTAACCCTTATAAAACCCTATTCCTAAACCTAACCGCTTATAAAACCCTATTCCTAAACCTAACCCTTATAAAACCCTATTCCTAAACCTCACCACTTATAAAACCCTATTCCTAAACCTAACCCTTATAAAACCCTATTCCTAAACCTAACCGCTTATAAAACCCTATTCCTAAACCTAACCCTTATAAAACCCTATTCCTAAACCTAACCCTTATAAAACTCTATTCCTAAAACTAACTGCTTATAAAACTCTATTCCTAAACCTAACCCTTATAAAACCCTATTCCTAAACCTAACCGCTTATAAAACTATATTCCTAAACCTAACCCTTATAAAAGCCTATTCCTAAACCTAACCCTTATAAAACCCTATTCCTAAACCTAACCGCTTATAAAACTCTATTCCTAAACCTAACCGCTTATAAAACTCTATTCCTAAACCTAACCCTTATAAAACTCTAATCCTAAACCTAACCCTTATAAAACCATATTCCTAAACCTAACCCTTATAAAACTCTATTCCCAAACCTAACTGCTTATAAAACACTATTCCTAAACCTAACCGCTTATAAAACACTATTCCTAAACCTAACCCTTATAAAACCCTATTCCTAAACCTAACAGCTTATAAAACCCTATTCCTAAACCTAACCCTTATAAAACCCTATTCCTAAACCTAACCGCTTATAAAACACTATTCCTAAACCTAACTGCTTATAAAACTCTATTCCTAAACCTAACCCTTATAAAACACTATTCCTAAACCTAACCCTTATAAAACCCTATTCCTAAACCTAACCGCTATAAAACCCTATTCCTAAACCTAACCCTTATAAAACCCTATTCCTAAACCTAACCCTTATAAAACTCTATTCCTAAACCTAACCCTTATAAAACTCTATTCCTAAACCTAACCCTTATAAAACCCTATTCCTAAACCTAACCGCTTATAAAACCCTATTCCTAAACCTAACCCTTATAAAACCCTATTCCTAAACCTAACCGCTTATAAAACTCTATTCCTAAACCTAACCCTTATAAAACCCTATTCCTAAACCTAACCGCTTATAAAACCTATTCTAAACCTAACCCTTATAAAACCTATTCTAAACCTAACCGCTTATAAAACCCTATTCCTAAACCTAACCCTTATAAAACCCTATTCCTAAACCTAACCCTTATAAAACCCTATTCCTAAACCTAACCGCTTATAAAACCCTATTCCTAAACCTAACCCTTATAAAACCCTATTCCTAAACCTAACCGCTTATAAAACCCTATTCCTAAACCTAACCCTTATAAAACCCTATTCCTAAACCTAACCGCTTATAAAACACTATTCCTAAACCTAACCACTTATAAAACCCTATTCCTAAACCTAACCCTTATAAAACCCTATTCCTAAACCTAACCGCTTATAAAACTCTATTCCTAAACCTAACTGCTTATAAAACTCTATTCCTAAACCTAACCCTTATAAAACCCTATTCCTAAACCTAACCCTTATAAAACCCTATTCCTAAACCTAACCGCTTATAAAACCCTATTCCTAAACCTAACCCTTATAAAACCCTATTCCTAAACCTAACCCTTATAAAACTCTATTCCTAAACCTAACCGCTTATAAAACCCTATTCCTAAACCTAACCCTTATAAAACCCTATTCCTAAACCTAACCGCTTATAAAACTCTATTCCTAAACCTAACCGCTTATAAAACCCTATTCCTAAACCTAACCCTTATAAAACCCTATTCCTAAACCTAACCGCTTATAAAACTCTATTCCTAAACCTAACCGCTTATAAAACTCTATTCCTAAACCTAACCCTTATAAAACTCTATTCCTAAACCTAACCCTTATAAAACCATATTCCTAAACCTAACCGCTTATAAAACCCTATTCCTAAATCTAACCCTTATAAAACCCTATTCCTTAACCTAACCCTTATAAAACCCTATTCCTAAACCTAACCACTTATAAAACCCTATTCCTAAACCTAACCCTTATAAAACCCTATTCCTAAACCTAACCGCTTATAAAACTCCATTCCTAAACCTAACCCTTATAAAACACTATTCCTAAACCTAACCGCTTATAAAACCCTATTCCTAAACCTAACCCTTATAAAACCCTATTCCTAAACCTAACCGCTTATAAAACACTATTCCTAAACCTAACTGCTTATAAAACTCTATTCCTAAACCTAACCCTTATAAAACCCTATTCCTAAACCTAACCGCTTATAAAACCCTATTCCTAAACCTAACCCTTATAAAACCCTATTCCTAAACCTAACCCTTATAAAACCCTATTCCTAAACCTAACCACTTATAAAACCCTATTCCTAAACCTAACCCTTATAAAACCCTATTCCTAAACCTAACCGCTTATAAAACTCTATTCCTAAACCTAACTGCTTATAAAACTCTATTCCTAAACCTAACCCTTATAAAACCCTATTCCTAAACCTAACCGCTTATAAAACCCTATTCCTAAACCTAACCCTTATAAAACCCTATTCCTAAACCTAACCGCTTATAAAACTCTATTCCTAAACCTAACCGCTTATAAAACCCTATTCCTAAACCTAACCCTTATAAAACCCTATTCCTAAACCTAACCGCTATAAACCCTATTCCTAAACCTAACGTATAAACCTATTCCTAAACCTAACCTTATAAACCTGTTCTAAACCTAACCCTTATAAAACCCTATTCCTAAACCTAACCGCTTATAAAACTCTATTCCTAAACCTAACCCTTATAAAACCCTATTCCTAAACCTAACCGCTTATAAAACCCTATTCCTAAACCTAACCGCTTATAAAACACTATTCCTAAACCTAACCGCTTATAAAACCCTATTCCTAAACCTAACCCTTATAAAACCCTATTCCTAAACCTAACCCTTATAAAACCCTATTCCTAAACCTAACCGCTTATAAAACTCTATTCCTAAACCTATCCCTTATAAAACCCTATTCCTAAACCTAACCGCTTATAAAACCCTATTCCTAAACCTAACCCTTATAAAACACTATTCCTAAACCTAACCGCTTATAAAACTCTATTCCTAAACCTAACCGCTTATAAAACCCTATTCCTAAACCTAACCCTTATAAAACCCTATTCCTAAACCTAACCACTTATAAAACACTATTCCTAAACCTAACTGCTTATAAAACTCTATTCCTAAACCTAACCCTTATAAAACACTATTCCTAAACCTAACCCTTATAAAACCCTATTCCTAAACCTAACCGCTTATAAAACTCTATTCCTAAACCTAACCCTTATAAAACTCTATTCCTAAACCTAACCGCTTATAAAACTCTATTCCTAAACCTAACCGCTTATAAAACCCTATTCCTAAACCTAACCCTTATAAAACCCTATTCCTAAACCTAACCGCTTATAAAACCCTATTCCTAAACCTAACCCTTATAAAACTCTATTCCTAAACCTAACCCTTATAAAACCCTATTCCTAAACCTAACCCTTATAAAACCCTATTCCTAAACCTAACCCTTATAAAACCCTATTCCTAAACCTAACCGCTTATAAAACTCTATTCCTAAACCTAACCCTTATAAAACACTATTCCTAAACCTAACCCTTATAAAACCCTATTCCTAAACCTAACCGCTTATAAAACCCTATTCCTAAACCTAACCCTTATAAAACCCTATTCCTAAACCTAACCGCTTATAAAACTCTATTCCTAAACCTAACCGCTTATAAAACTCTATTCCTAAACCTAACCCTTATAAAACTCTATTCCTAAACCTAACCCTTATAAAACCATATTCCTAAACCTAACCGCTTATAAAACCCTATTCCTAAACCTAACCGCTTATAAAACTCTATTCCTAAACCTAACCGCTTATAAAACCCTATTCCTAAACCTAACCCTTATAAAACCCTATTCCTAAACCTAACCGCTTATAAAACCCTATTCCTAAACCTAACCCTTATAAAACCCTATTCCTAAACCTAACCGCTTATAAAACTCTATTCCTAAACCTAACCCTTATAAAACTCTATTCCTAAACCTAACCCTTATAAAACACTATTCCTAAACCTAACCCTTATAAAACCCTATTCCTAAACCTAACCGCTTATAAAACCCTATTCCTAAACCTAACCCTTATAAAACCCTATTCCTAAACCTAACCGCTTATAAAACTCTATTCCTAAACCTAACCGCTTATAAAACCCTATTCCTAAACCTAACCCTTATAAAACCCTATTCCTAAACCTAACCGCTTATAAAACTCTATTCCTAAACCTAACCGCTTATAAAACTCTATTCCTAAACCTAACCCTTATAAAACCTATTCCTAAACCTAACTGCTTATAAAACCCTATTCCTAAACCTAACCCTTATAAAACCCTATTCCTAAACCTAACCCTTATAAAACTCTATTCCTAAACCTAACCGCTTATAAAACCCTATTCCTAAACCTAACCCTTATAAAACCCTATTCCTAAACCTAACCCTTATAAAACCCTATTCCTAAACCTAACCGCTTATAAAACCCTATTCCTAAACCTAACCCTTATAAAACCCTATTCCTAAACCTAACCGCTTATAAAACTCTATTCCTAAACCTAACCCTTATAAAACCCTATTCCTAAACCTAACCGCTTATAAAACCCTATTCCTAAACCTAACCCTTATAAAACACTATTCCTAAACCTAACCGCTTATAAAACCCTATTCCTAAACCTAACCCTTATAAAACCCTATTCCTAAACCTAACCCTTATAAAACCCTATTCCTAAACCTAACCGCTTATAAAACCCTATTCCTAAACCTAACCGCTTATAAAACCCTATTCCTAAACCTAACCCTTATAAAACACTGTTCCTAAACCTAACCACTTATAAAACACTATTCCTAAACCTAACCGCTTATAAAACCCTATTCCTAAACCTAACCCTTATAAAACCCTATTCCTAAACCTAGCTGCATAAAACCCTGTTCCTAAACCTAGCCATCATAAAACTCTATTCCTAAACCTAACCGCTTATAAAACTCTATTCCTAAACCTAACCGCTTATAAAACCCTATTCCTAAACCTAACCGCTTATAAAACCCTGTTCCTAAACCTAACCATATAAAGCCCTATTCCTAAGCCTAACCGCTTATAAAACCCTATTCCTAAACCTAACCCTTATAAAACTCTGTTCCTAAACCTAACCCTTATAAAACACTATTCCTAAACCTAACCCATAAACCCTGTTCCTAAGCCTAACGCTTATAAAACCCTATTCCTAAACCTAACCCTTATAAAACCCTATTCCTAAACCTAACCCTTATAAAACTATATTCCTAAACCTAACCCTTATAAAACCCTATTCCTAAACCTAACCGCTTATAAAACCCTATTCCTAAACCTAACCCTTATAAAACCCTATTCCTAAACCTAACCCTTATAAAACTCTATTCCTAAACCTAACTGCTTATAAAACTCTATTCCTAAACCTAACCCTTATAAAACACTATTCCTAAACCTAACCCTATAAAACCCTATTCCTAAACCTAACGCTTATAAAACCCTATTCCTAAACCTAGCCTTATAAAACCCTGTTCCTAAACCTGGCCTTATAAAACTCTATTCCTAAACCTAACCCTTATAAAACTCTATTCCTAAACCTAACCGCTTATAAAGCTCTGTTCCTAAACCTAACCCTTATAAAACCACTATTCCTAAACCTAACCGCTATAAACCCTGTTCCTAAACCTAACCCTTATAAACCCTATTCCTAAACCTAGCCTTATAAAGCCTGTTCCTAAGCCTAACTACTTATAAAGCCCTATTCCTAAGCCTAACCTTATAAAGCCCTATTCCTAAACCTAACCACTTATAAAACCCTATTCCTAAGCCTAACCCTTATAAAACCCTATTCCTAAACCTAGCCACTTATAAAACCCTATTCCTAAACCTAACCCTTATAAAACCCTATTCCTAAACCTAACCGCTTATAAAACTCTATTCCTAAACCTAACTGCTTATAAAACTCTATTCCTAAACCTAACCCTTATAAAACCCTATTCCTAAACCTAACCCTTATAAAACCCTATTCCTAAACCTAACCGCTTATAAAACCCTATTCCTAAACCTAACCCTTATAAAACCCTATTCCTAAACCTAACCGCTTATAAAACTCTATTCCTAAACCTAACCGCTTATAAAACCCTATTCCTAAACCTAACCGCTTATAAAACTCTATTCCTAACCCTAACCGCTTATAAAACACTATTCCTAAACCTAACCCTTATAACACACTATTCCTAAACCTAACCCTTATAAAACCCTATTCCTAAACCTAACCGCTTATAAAACCCTATTCCTAAACCTAACCCTTATAAAACCCTATTCCTAAACCTAACCGCTTATAAAACCCTATTCCTAAACCTAACCGCTTATAAAACCCTATTCCTAAACCTAACCGCTTATAAAACTCTATTCCTAAACCTAACCGCTTATAAAACCCTATTCCTAAACCTAACCGCTTATAAAACCCTATTCCTAAACCCTAACCGCTTATAAAACCACTATTCCTAAACCTAACCCTTATAAAACACTATTCTAAACCTAACCATCATAAAACCCTATTCCTAAACCTAACCGCTTATAAAACCCTATTCCTAAACCTAACCGCTTATAAACCCTATTCCTAAACCTAACCGCTTATAAAACCCTATTCCTAAACCTAACCCTTATAAAACCCTATTCCTAAACCTAACCGCTTATAAAACCCTATTCCTAAACCTAACCGCTTATAAAACCCTATTCCTAAACCTAACCGCTTATAAAACCCTATTCCTAAACCTAACCCTTATAAAAACCTATTCCTAAACCTAACCTTTATAAACCCTATTCCTAAACCTAACCGCTTATAAAACTCTATTCCTAAACCTAACCGCTTATAAAACTCTATTCCTAAACCTAACCGCTTATAAAACCCTATTCCTAAACCTAACCGCTTATAAAACCCTATTCCTAAACCTAACCGCTTATAAAACTCTATTCCTAAACCTAACTGCTTATAAAACTCTATTCCTAAACCTAACCCTTATTAAAGCCTATTCCTAAACCTAACCCTTATAAAACTCTATTCCTAACCCTAACCGCTTATAAAACCCTATTCCTAAACCTAACCCTTATAAAACACTATTCCTAAACCTAACCCTTATAAAACTCTATTCCTAAACCTAACCGCTTATAAAACCCTATTCCTAAACCTAACCCTTATAAAACCCTATTCCTAAACCTAACCCTTATAAAACAATATAAAATATGTAACATGCTGGTAAAGGTAGTCATTTTATTTACATTACACTATACATATATTGGAACACTTAACCCCACCCCTACACCTAAACCTAAGAAATAGTATAACAACAATGTAACCAACCAACAGTACAGTCACAATCTATAAAAATATAAAAATAAATAAAATGAAGCTCTATAAAAGTAGATAATTCCAACCCATGGGCGTGAGTAACAGAGTGAAACTAAAGGTTTGAATCGCTGAAAGAAAGTGAAGATAGTCACAGATTATTCAAAAATATTCATCCATACATTACAATGTCAGAATCATCACATGACACGTGAGTTATCACAGATGTCACATGTTATAACAGTTGTTGATGTGGCTGTTTTAATGGGGATGGGGACACTGATCAATGCATAAAAACATACATTTAGATCTGTTGCTCTCATGAAGCCATAACAAAAACACATGTTGTGTCAGATCCCGTGCTCGATTGGAGGAACTGAGAAGTGATGAGAAGAACGATCATGCCTCACGGTAAATGCAGTCACGTCACGCGGCTGTGCACATGAACGGTCAAATGCAGTTCATAGTCAAAATTAATGTAAACATAGTTGAGTGATTGCAAACAATTAAAACTAAAACAATGTTAGCATTAGACCTTCAGTCAACAATATTGAACAGAAAAAACATTTAGTGTTCTTAATTTAATTATTTATTCATTTTGTTGTTGTTTTATTATTACTGTTATAAAAATAACTATTCGATAGAGTCGATGGAAGAATGTTTGGGCTATTTTTTTTCAACTTGCCATTAGGCAAGATTTAAATGTATGATCTCTTGCTAATATCCAACCCATTTACAGATACACTCCACAGAGACTGAGCTCATACAATAAGACCTTGATGTGAGGACACACACACACACGCACACACACACACACTTCACTCACACACACACACACACACACACACACACTCACTCACTCACTCACACACACACACACACAAACACTCACACACACGCGCACACACACACACACACACACACACACACACACACACACACACACACACACACACACACACACACACACACACACACACACACACACACACACACACACACACACACACACTCACACACATTCACACACACACACATGCACACCCAAGGAGATTGAAGACGAAATCATCAGACAGATCTTTTGTATTCAAACTTTCACTGAGCATTTAAACTACAACCCCCTGCACTGATGTACACGAGTGATGACACAAAAATCAACCAGAGCATCAACAACAACTCCATCACACTTGTCAAACAGTGATTTCATCTTCTAACACTCAAACTCTTCATTCTGTCCATCCTGGTCAAACTTACCAACACAAACCAGTGCCCATCAAATCAATGAGGAACGTTCAGAAATGTCTTTTATAATCCTGCAAATAAGAGAACTTGCGACAAGAGCTGCTGAACTTCATCTGTCTCATTAAATAGTTTAGAAACGGAAAAACAACACGCCACACTTTAAACTGAGCTGCTCTATTCAACAAATGAACCTTTAGATTCTAGTTCATGATCAACCTTTAAACAGAGTCCATGAGAGTCTGCCAGACACAAAACACCTGCACTTTAATATGCCGTCTGATCAGGCAGTGTGTGACACACATCAAGACTAGCGATCGACCGTTATGGGTTTTTAATGGCCGGTGCCGATATCCTGAGAGCAGGGTACTGATAGGCCAACACAATGCCGATATACCACACAGTTTAATATAGTAAATAACATAAACATAAAATTGCTAAAAAATTACAATCTGTTATTTAACACTATATTTCTTCTAGATAATTAGAAGTAATGCTATAATGTCATGGAAGCTGCAAGCTGCAAGGTTACTAAAACACTGTATCTAATCTCGTGTGACCCTGCGTCCATATGCATGGACATGGTATGTTGACTTCGCTATAGGCAACGCATCGTTTAAATGAATACAAAATGACTGAATACTGTTCCAGAGACGCTAGGCTGTCATTTACAGGTTAACATGATGCCAGTTTATGTGAAGCACTCCTACAGATGCAGCACCAACAAAAGTGCCTCTGGTAGGAAAAGGTTTTTCATTGAAATCTGTTTGGTTGTAAAGAGGAGAGTCTCTAGTTTCATTTGATATGCTGCTTTAAAAAATCTCTTTATTTTTCACGTGTCAGTGCGCTGATAAACATGATGTCCACATACGTGTACACTGGAACTGTATTTCCTGAAAAGCTATTTGGAATAAGTTTCAGCATGAGCACATCTGTGTGTCATTTCACTTCATTTTAATAGAAATGTTGTTATATTTTATTTTGTTATCTCTGTACAATACAGTTCTATTGATTAACATTAATAAATGCATTCCTATATTTACTGTCATTATCACATTGAGAATAAATGAGTTCATCCAAAACCTGATAAATGTGTCTTTCAGAGGCTTTATATGGAGTTATGATGAAAATAAGATTAATTTCAAACTGTTCTGAGACCAGTGCAGACAGACAGCACACTGGAGGTTAAGTCATGCACTAAATAGGGAGCAAGGGAGCATCCTATAGCTCTCCAATAACTGTTCTGAGACCAGTGCAGACAGACGGCACACTGGAGGTTAAGTCATGCACTAAATAGGGAGCAAGGGAGCATCCTATAGCTCTCCTATAACTGTTCTGAGACCAGTGCAGACAGACAGCACACTGGAGGTTAAGTCATGCACTAAATAGGGAGCAAGGGATCATCCTATAGCTCTCCTATAACTGTTCTGAGACCAGTGCAGACAGACAGCACACTGGAGGTTAAGTCAGGCACTAAATAGGGAGCAAGGGAGCATCCTATAGCTCTCCTATAACTGTTCTGAGACCAGTGCAGACAGACAGCACACTGGAGGTTAAGTCATGCACTAAATAGGGAGCAAGGGAGCATCCTATAGCTCTCCTATAACTGTTCTGAGACCAGTGCAGACAGACAGCACACTGGAGGTTAAGTCATGCACTAAATAGGGAGCAAGGGAGCATCCTATAGCTCTCCTATAACTGTTCTGAGACCAGTGCAGACAGACAGCACACTGGAGGTTAAGTCATGCACTAAATAGGGAGCAAGGGAGCATCCTATAGCTCTCCTATAACTGTTCTGAGACCAGTGCAGACAGACAGCACACTGGAGGTTAAGTCATGCACTAAATAGGGAGCAAGGGAGCATCCTATAGCTCTCCTATAACTGTTCTGAGACCAGTGCAGACAGACAGCACACTGGAGGTTAAGTCATGCACTAAATAGGGAGCAAGGGAGCGTCCTATAGCTCTCCTATAACTGTTCTGAGACCAGTGCAGACAGACAGCACATTGGAGGTTAAGTCATGCACTAAATAGGGAGCAAGGGAGCATCCTATATCTCTCCTATAACTGTTCTGAGACCAGTGCAGACAGACAGCACACTGGAGGTTAAGTCATGCACTAAATAGGGAGCAAGGGAGCATCCTATAGCTCTCCTATAACTGTTCTGAGACCAGTGCAGACAGACAGCACACTGGAGGTTAAGTCATGCACTAAATAGGGAGCAAGGGAGCATCCTATAGCTCTCCTATAACTGTTCTGAGACCAGTGCAGACAGACAGCACAGTGGAGGTTAAGTCATGCACTAAATAGGGAGCAAGGGAGCGTCCTATAGCTCTCCTATAACTATTCTGAGACCAGTGCAGACAGACAGCACACTGGAGGTTAAGTCTGCACTAAATAGGGAGCAAGGGAGCATCCTATAGCTCTCTATAACTGTTCTGAGACCAGTGCAGACAGACAGCACACTGGAGGTTAAGTCATGCACTAAATAGGGAGCAAGGGAGCATCCTATAGCTCTCCTATAACTGTTCTGAGACCAGTGCAGACAGACAGCACACTGGAGGTTAAGTCATGCACTAAATAGGGAGCAAGGGAGCATCCTATAGCTCTCTATAACTGTTCTGGGACCAGTGCAGACAGACAGCACACTGGAGGTTAAGTCATGCACTAAATAGGGAGCAAGGGAGCGTCCTATAGCTCTCCTATAACTGTTCTGAGACCAGTGCAGACAGACAGCACACTGGAGGTTAAGTCTGCACTAAATAGGGAGCAAGGGAGCATCCTATAGCTCTCTATGCAGTTAAGTGCGTTCACTCCTAAAATCGGATTAAAAGTTCAGTTTCAGGCTGCAGATGATGTTTGGACACTCAATGATCATCAGTTCATAGATTCAACATTTATAATGTTTTATTTGAACATGATTGACAGTGATTGGATGATGCTGGACGTTACTTTGAATCTGAATTAATTATGATAATTTATGATGTCATAAACATGAATAATCAACACTCCTGAACACATAATGAACAATCTGACTTTCTATAGCTTGATATTATTTAATAGTTAGTCACGCTGTCCACATATAAGGACAAACATTTTTAGGAAAACTATTTGCTCTAAAAATTAGGTGCTCCTAGTCAAGTCATTGTTGTTTGTGTTGTGCTGTTCACACATTGTTTCAAAGCAGCTTGACAGGAAATCATGCTAGTGCTGTACTAGTTACTAATCAAAATCAAAATGAAAATTATTCTAAACCTGCATTCATTTTTTCCATGAAACACAAAAGGTACATTTCTGAAGATATTCTGGCCACTTTTCTTTCATTACAAAAGATATGTGAGTATGGACTGGGGCTGTCAAGATCCAAAACTTCCAAAAACACCATAAAAGTATCATAAAGGAAGTCTATACAACTCGTGCACTATATTGCAAGAATCCTCAAGTAACATGAAAGCTTTTGTGTGAGGAACACACTGACATTGAAGTTATTTACTGAAAATCTTCCCCTCTAGAGTCGAACCAGATCAGTGTGGATTGTGAACTAATTATTTAGACCGTTTTCTTGAAATGGATTTATTGAAAAATGTCACTCATCATGATTCATTCATCACTATTTCTCTCATGAACGCACTAATGAGAGCTGGGACACATAACGGCTCAGATTTCAGACACAAATGCATCGTATCAGATATATAATAAAGCGAACGAGCCGTATAAACCACTTTAATGATACTTTATGGTTCCTTTTTGTGATTTTGGACAGCCCCACTCCCCTGTTGTGTTAGACGAAAAGAAAGTCCTATTGGAAACAACATGAGGGTGAGTAAATGATGTCAGAATGTTCATGTCTGGCTGAACTGTCCCTTTAAGACAAGCCGCAGTGACACACGACACGTTTCCCACCAGAAACGAAACATGAGGAAACCAAAAGAAGCTTGGAGCAAGACCAGCGCTGGAGAAAGAGTTAAAGATCAAGTGAAGCACACACCATAAGACCTCTGGAGAAGATCACTCCAATATTTTATTCTGGTTTCTCTTTTGTGATGCTGAAACAGATTAACCCATAAGACACTGAACACACATTCACTCAGTCATGATGCTTTTACCAGTGACCCGACCCAGAGGAACATGTAATGGCTCAGAGGTTGCCCTTTCATGAGTCTCATCAGAGTTCAGTGTTTTATAGAAGTATCAACTTCATCTCAGATGTTTCTCCTAGAACAGACCCAAATGAGCCAGTGTGGATATCATAGCTCAGATCTTTTGCTCTTGGAGGTGGTGTTCACATTGAGATGTTTTGATGGCAGAGTTTTGTATCTTGGCATATTGGTGAGATCTCTTGTAAACTCTGAATAAGATAAAGATTCCTGGAGACTTTTCTGAGGAGAAACAACTGAAGCAGGAGACTTCCTTTAACGTCTCGTTTTCATTTAGTGATGCAAGCACGTCAAACATGATGTCCACACTTGGTGACCAAAAGCATTAGTGGTTTCAATCACCACACAAGCCACGAAATTGCGTGGGGCCCCGGACGTCAATGGGCCCCCGCCCCATAGGAAAGCTCTGCAAAAATGTGCATACACGTGTGAATACACGGTTCTCAGCACTCTCAGAGTGGTTCAACTTAGAAGCTGCCGGATTCGGGTCAGTTTTTCAAGTAGGACTTTGGGTTCGGTTTATGAAAAATATACAGGCCTTCCAAACTTGTTTCGCCCATGAGTTAGGGGCCGTTCACAACGAACCGTTACTGCGTGCGTCTAGTCTGTATTTCCATTGTTTTTCATGTAAACATGCGCTGGACGAACGTCCTTCACTGCTGTACCACGTCTCGCTGTTTCTTCAGTACACAGGACCAGCACATTTTTAGACACTGTGTCAAGTTAAAAATAACTTCAGGTTTCAAAAATGTATGTGAAGACACCTGCATTCTGTTTCATTCATTGCACTGCGTCTAGACTGTTTTTAGCACATGTAACAAAGATTTCATGTTCTGAACAAGTTCAGGCTGCCAAGAGGTGACTGTTACAATTTTTATCATTATTCCAGATTATTCTGCACCAAGCTAAGTTTCAATGCTTGATAAAGGGCAATGTTTTTGTTGTGTGCTGAGGGGCCTTCGTGGCTTGTATGTTTACTGTTACAATACTGTAACGAATGTTGCCTATGATGCTACAGAAAATACAGCCTTTTGTAACACGATGAATGAATGAATGAAAACTTTATTTAACAACAACAACAATCAACATGAAGTGTTCAAAAGGATAAAAACACAAAAAAGCCCAAACGCTTGTTTCCGTTGCGGGCCTTAAGATAATAAGACAATACACTGCAGAATATATTAGAATATAAGCTCCAGGTGAAAGTAAATAAGAGAGGAATATATTACTATTGTATACAGCAAATCATCAAAGTAATTATAGTAATACTGTATCATATTATAAAGACAAACTGGACGACAGTAAATAATTGTTGGTTTATAATATTAATATATACTGTAACAACTGAATTCCAAAATGTTACTGGGTGAATTAATAAGTTTTGCACACCCTGATCACAACAAGTGTTTTGTAACATATATGGAGGTAAATATTGCTTTTTTTTATCACTGTATTGTGGAAAAACTGGAAAACATACATGAATTATCTTAAACTTAATTTTTATTTCATTAAATGTTTTGAATGTACTTGACTACAGTGGTTGCAGGATGAATTTAAAGTATGATTTCAAATAAAATCATTTGTAATTTTTTAAGCAAAATGTTCGAAATCGGGCCCCGGGTCAGTTGGATGCTTGGGACCTCAGAAATCCTAAATCCGCCCTGACTAAAGATGTCTAGTGACATAACGCTTCATTTATTCAGAGCATTCAGTCTGCGGTTCATCTTTACCAGCGTCTCACACGCTTCCATTTTTAACCATCACAATCACAGAAAGTCTTTGTCTGAGACAGATCCAGCATGCATCCCACAGAAAAATAAAAACAGGAAACCAGTGCCAGAGGAATGCTGGGAATTCCTTCACATCTTCCTTACATCATCATCTTCATCATCGTTCCATCTCACATGAGAGATTTGATTGTTCTAGAAGAGATGCTGCAGATTCAACATTCTGCTCATAAAGACATATTCAACACCTCCGTTTGGGAAATTCTTTAGTGTTCCAGTAAAAGTATCTAAAGATCATCAAAATAAGATACATTTACTACAGAATATATCAAAGACCCCGTCGCATAAATCACAATAATAGCACATGTGGTGACTTTAATAGGAAAATAATCTGAAGCAATCCATGAAAGCATGGCAGTGTTGGGTAAGTTACTCAAAATAAGTAATCCACTACACAAAACGAGTTACTTCTCTTTAAAATGTAATAATATTACTTTACTGAATATTTCATCTAAAATGTAATCACATTACTAGTTAATTTACTTTTAAGTTACTTTCTAAATAATTTATCCTAGAAAGGATTTTGTTTTCCTCTCAAAATCAAAATATATTTCCTCATTCACTGTCGCACATCCTTCAGCTGTCAGAAACTCTGACAGTCATATTTGAATGTAATTAATTCCTCATCTCCTCATTAGCACCTTTTGTATAAATATCCTCTAGTTTAGTCAGTTCTTGAATTGTTTCATTGTAATGTTTAATATTATTATATTTGTTCCACTCCTGCGTCTGTAATTAAAATCTCTTCCTCTCCACGAACCCAACGTTACAATTAAATGTAATATGATTACAAGAATTTCAAATGCATTATACAACTTTCTTTATAAAAAGTCATTCGATCACAGTAAATAATGACTTGCGATCAGATACACCAGATTACTGACATGCATCATCAGTGTCAGATTTGCAGCGAGCTAAAATGTGTTGTCTTGTATCCATTTGAGATTCTGTTTGTTGATTGGTCGGTCATATCTTTTCATGTGTCCACGTCATGTGATATCTTACGATTGTATTATCTCATATGAATTGTCAAAGATTGTGTCAGATATTAAATACCTTATGAAATCACAAGCACAGTTTCTTTCCTGTGTTGACACTGTCACGCTTGTTTGGGTTGTTCTTCTGTTTTCAAGTCTGGATTTCTGTCTTCTATTTTGAAGGTCCCTGGTTCTAGTCTCGTCTTTATTTCTGTCTTCTCCCCTGATTGGTCCGGTGTTCCTTGTTCCTCTTTTGTTTAGTTCACATGTTTGTTTTTGGGGGTTTTTTTTTGGGGGGTTAGAATCATCCTTTGTTTGTCTTGTGTTTTTGGATTTGAGACCTGTACTGT
Organism: Xyrauchen texanus; assembly: GCF_025860055.1. Taxonomy (NCBI): domain Eukaryota; kingdom Metazoa; phylum Chordata; class Actinopteri; order Cypriniformes; family Catostomidae; genus Xyrauchen; species Xyrauchen texanus. The sequence continues at coordinate 28,544,219 of NC_068307.1, forward strand.
CAGGACAGTGTGAGTGAGACAAAGAGACCCAAGAGCAGAGGAACAGTTCAAAGGATTTATAACAATAAATATCTAGTTCAACTGCGCTGGCGAAGACTGAAGATCCTGGCATCGGCTGCAGTACTGGGGAGATGCAATGGGCAAATCTGTGAGTGTGAGTGTGTGCATCGTGGTCATCAGGAGCAGATTCGTGAAGCGAGGCGAGGTGCGGGGAACAAGCGCACAGCAGACTAGAAGGCAATCACTCTCCCGACACACGGGCATAGACGGGCAACCGAACAGATACACAAGACAGGACCAGATGGTAGACAGAGAGGGTGAGTTCCGTCACACCAAACAGCTTTCTATAATGATAACACACACTTAACAACATTAAACCACATTCAACAATCCAGCCAAGAACATGACATGAGCGGATTAATATAAGCAAGGGACAGGGGCCGCTCGACAGCTGAAAGTTGGCATGATCAGCGTTCCCATGGAAACAATCAGGGTTCCCATGGAAAGGCTGTTTCCACATTCCAGCGGCACCTGAAACACATGAGAGAGAAAACGTCAGCACGCTTGGAACAAAACGAACAGAACAGGGAGCAGGAGTGTCCAGATCCCGACACAGACCGAAACCGAACCAGACAGGAAGTCAGGATCCAGACATCATGCCTAAGAGCGCACGGCAGTAACTCACGCCCGGACCCGTGCGCTCAAAACAAAGACAGGAGAAGGGCCGATGATGTTACGGTCCTGTCAGACAAAGCGACAGGACTGTGACATGTACATTTGGGATATCTGGATTCCTGGATTCCCCTTTTGTCTGTTCTGCTCTGTGGTCTATTTCAGACTTAAACAAGCCTTCAAATTGAAAAATGAGTTGCAGCTCACAACAAAAGCCACCAAAAAAAGATCAAAGATGATCAGACTCTAAATATCCTGTAAATAATAAGCAGAATTCACTCGCTAATATGAATCTTTTCATGTTCTTACAAATAACTGAATTGATATAAAGCACAGAGGTGAAAACAGTCCCTGCAGGTGGATTTGACGTGTGCCGGCCGGTGAGCACTCATACCCAGCGCCTGTAGCAAACCAATTTACTCCAAATCACACGCGGTCCAAAAAGAGCCAGAGAGGCAGATTTCACTGCCAAACGCTACCCAATTGAATATTTAACATTCTGCCTTTCATACAGGAAAAACACTCAACATTCAGCTGTCTTCTGTTTTTTTTACTTCACTTAATATTAGACAGCAAAGCAAATTGAATAATGCAGTGGTTTCTATTCCATTTTAAGAATGAAAAAGTCATTTATTCTACAAAGTGACCTTCAGAAAACTGCTGTTCTGTTTTCAAAGCAGGAGAGAGATGTTCATACGAAATGAGTTTCTCTCAGCTCGTGCAGCATTTCAAACATTGAGGGATGAGTTATATGTGCTGGAGAGTTTATTATGTTACATTTATAAATGTCTGATGGGAATATCAGAAACACAGACAGAAATCATGAATGATCAATAATAACTCAATATTTTCATGTGGAGAGAATGAATGTTTGGCCTGTGAGTAAAAGGATGGATCATAAAGCACAACGGATGATGCTGATGATGATGATGATAAAGAAGATGATGATGATGATGAAGATGATGGTGCTGATGATAATTATGATGATAATGATGATGATGACGAGGATGATGAAGATGAAGATGCTGATGAAGAGTATAATGATGATGATGATGATGATGATGATGATGATGATGATAATTATGATGATGAAGATGATGATGATAATGAAGAAGATGAAGATAATGTTAATGATGATGAAGATGATGCTGATGAAGATGATAATGAAGATGATGAAGATGAAGAAGAACATGCTGAAGAGGATGATGATAATGATGATGAAGATGATGCTGATGAAGATGATAATGAAGATGATGAAGATGAAGAAGAACATGCTGAAGAGGATGATGATATTGATAATTATGATAATGATGATGATGATGATGAGGATGAAGATGCTGATGAAGAGTATAATGATGATGATGAAGAGGATGATGATGAAGATAAAGATGATAATGATGATGATGAAGATGATGATAATGATGAAGATGATGATAATGATGAAGATGCTGATGAAGATGATAATGATGATGATGATGAAGATGATGATGATGACGAAGATGATGAAGACGATGAAGACGAAGATGATGAAGATGCCGATTAAGATGATGATGAAGAGGTATCATGTTAAAATGTCACATGATCATCAGACCAGCAGTCTAATGCAATAATGACATTATAGATGAATCATTTGAACCATTGATAAATATATCTAATCAGTTTTTGAATAATTAAAAGGAAATCATTATAGAATAACCGTGAGAACATTCATGAATCTACAGTTGCAGCATCCACACGCATCCTAACATGAGCTGTTACACATGTCAAATCCAGTGTACACGTTAATAATCAAACACATCAACATAAAGACGTCTTTCAGTTACATGTACTGTAAATATACACATACAGACATGCCCTCATGAGATATTACAGTGCTTCATTGACCTTCCTCCATCGTTCTGGTTATATTTTGTTCTAACCCCATTTAAGGGATAAAATACTAAATGAATATATCAGATGAGCGAAAAGGTCTGAATCGATTGGCTCTTCAGTCTGATCAGTCTCACTTCTCATTCATTTTAGAAAATGGAAAACAAACCAGTTGTTGGATAAAGTGGATATTTACCTTCAGTTATCAAAAGATGCTTTTGAGAGGTCACTCTGAGAAACTTCCATTGGTGCTGTGTCTTGTTAATAAGGGGCTGTTCACACAAACATGTTCTTGAGTCCATCCATGCGGTTTTTCTATGTAAACATTCTAAACAGATGTCTTTGACCGTTGTATGACATATCACTGTGTTTTTGGCATCTCATGAAGTTCTTATGTGCAAAAAGAACATCAGCTGTTAAAGATGTGTCTCGGGACACTTGTGTGATAGCACACATACAATAGCCAGACATCTATCTCATGTGTGTGTTTACATCTGGAAGATGTCTATTTTACGCTGTCTGCTCATCTGCAATACATCTATAAGACGTACAGTATGTCAATGAGTATGTCTCGGAGGTCAATACGACATTCAGCAGATGTCTTTGAGACGCTTATGATTTAGAATAATTTAAAATGTTTAGCAGATGATAGATACTTTCCAGATGAAAATATCCCGGAGACAGACGTGTGCGGTCTAGTTCTGTTGCACTGCGTTGGTCTGAACGGTCTCTAGTCTTTTACAAATGCTTTAGCCATTAGTTACAGGAATGCTACCCATCCTGAAGAATACTTCAATCAGGAAAGACTCGGGATAATTGGAATGAATACAAATGTAGAGATATTTCGATCATTTGGTGTAAGCCCCGCCCTATGGTGCAGAGCTCAGATACTTGCTTGAACCGTCAGATCCTGCCGAAAGGAGAAGACGACAGGGGAGAGGAGCTTACCCCTATGGCAGGACGGGACCTAAACTTGCGGTGATGGGTTGGTGGGGGTGAAAACAACGAGGCATTAGGAACGATGAAGGAGTTGTGTGTGCTTATAAAGCAGAGGCTGGATTGTGATTGGATGAGATGCCTGAATGAAAGCATGAAGACCACACTTCCATTTCCATCAATGTCATCAGAAGATGAAATCTTGCCGGCATCAGTGAGAAGGAATGCACATTTGACTTACAACCAATGAAATATAATCGAGGAAATGATTTAGATTCACTTTCTGTGTAAGCATTGTCATATTTGATACATCATTGTTGTTCTTTGAGTTAGAGTACAGTAATACTGTATTCTTGAATGGAATATAATATAATACAGAAGCCGGCAGCTGATCTTGCCATGTTAAGCCATATAGACTTTAATACCTTTTATTATAGTTTTACACTACATGCTGTAATTGTAATACCAATTTGTTCACTTATTCTAGGATGTGTCATTTATTTCAACATCAACTGGTAAACCAACCATAGGACGGAGGGGGGCGGGGCCGGGCTGGAATGACGCACACCTGGTCGCAATCAGCCTGATGGGGCGCGCGAGGGATCAAGGCGGCCGGTGACGACACTTCGAGAGAGAATTACGGGCAGCTGCCCTGTGTGTGTTTTTGTGTGTATTTTTATTTAATTAAACATGATTTATAATATTAAGCCGGTTCTCGCCTCCTCCTTTCCCTTAACCCCCTTACCCCAATATAAGCTTAAGAAAATAATAAATGAGGTATATTTGATATATGTGCCTAGAGAAAATAGTTCTTTAAACTATACATTTAATACATACGTAAAAAAAACACTTGTCTTAGACTCTTTACTGGTCTCTGTCTCAAATCGGACTCGGCCCTCTCCGGTCTTGGTCTTGACTCAAGCTTGACCTACTCTGGACTCAGATGAGCTGGTCTCGACTGCAACACTGATGCATAGTGAATATAGGATATTTTAAATGTAAATGAGCCTGTAGTCCATGTATATTAACTATAAATCGCTCAAACTTAAAAATAAATATCAGATGAAACTAGAGACTCAAACAGGTTTCAATGTAAAAACTTAATGAGGTTTCACATGTAGTTTTGTTGCAGTTTCTCCCAAACACAAAGTCCGCTGTGATCAGCACCATGTTGTTTGGTCACATGAATCTGTGCGTTAAAAGTTTAACCCTTTACTGACAGCACAGAGTCTCCTGAACTCAGATCAGTCATTGCATATAGCGAAGCCCAAAAGTAATGTCCACACAAGTGGACGCGGGGTCTCAACACGTGGGGGCTTTAGACTCATGAAACAAGACTGAATTTAGAAGTGTTTAATGGTTGAGTCAGGACTATTTTGGCTGTAATTGTGAGTAAGAGCAGGACTCGAAAAAAGAACACAATCCCACAATGCCTTGCACTTCATCCTGCACACGGACCAAAAAACACCTTTATAACATCACGTCATCTGTGTATTTCAGCACAGGAGGATTCTCTCACAATGCCATAAATAAAAATCATGTTCAAAAGAAAAGTTCACACGACTTGATGAGCTCAACTCCTTCATCGATCGCCGTGATGATAGAACGATGTCATTATTGCGAACACATCCTCAAAGTAACACACTTTCTTCAAACACAACGAGTGAACAAGTCACATACACTCATCGGCCATCATCTTAAAGTTCATGCTTCTCACTGCACAACACATTACTGTTATGAATCTGAAATCAGTGAGGTAGAGAAATAAATATTCATATGGATTGTAATTACTGTGTCCTCAAGCGCACCGCTAGACAAACTATAATACAAGTGTAATGGTTATTGTTCCTTCTTCATGCACTTCAAGAACATCTGACGCAGCATTATTTATAGTGCACTATTATTTATTGTACACACTACTATACTAACACTTATTATCATTTATTTAGTGATTTATATTGCCTTTCTACATTAAGCAGCTGTTCTTTTGTTAAGATAATGTGAAAAACAATAAGCTTTCTTTTTTTCTGCAATAAAATACAGGAAATAAAATGTGGCTCTCATTTCATTAATCTCATTTCAAAGAAATAATCAGCATGTTAACCTATTATCAAAATATTGTTTTATAATATATTTAATTCAATCAAGAATGAATGTTGTCATGGCACTGCGATGTATCAATCTCACAGGCTCACTATTGGCTGATTCAGTGGATGAGGAGGCGTTTGACATTCTAGCCATTGGCATTTGATCCTTGACATTCAAGCTGTCAGTTTGTCCAGATACTGAGGTGACATTTTACCCCACAGTTCCTGTAGCACTTGACCTTTCACCCCACACTTCCTGTAGCACTTGACCTTTTACACCAAAACTTCCTGCAGCACTTGACCTTTCACCCCACACTTCCTGCAGCACTTGACCTTTCACCCCACACTTCCTGCAGCACTTGACCTTTCACCCCACACTTCCTGCAGAACTTGATCTTTCACCCCACACTTCCTGTAGCACTTGACCTTTCACCCCACACTTCCTGCAGCACTTGACCTTTCACCCCACAGTTCCTGCAGCACTTGACCTTTCACCCCAAAACTTCCTGTAGCACTTGACCTTTCACCCCACACTTCCTGCAGCACTTGACCTTTCACCCAACACTTCCTGCAGCACTTGACCTTTCACCCCACAGTTCCTGCAGCACTTGACCTTTCACACCAAAACTTCCTGTAGCACTTGACCTTTCACCCCACACTTCCTGCAGCACTTGACCTTTCACCCAACACTTCCTGCAGCACTTGACCTTTCACCCCAAAACTTCCTGTAGCACTTGACCTTTCACCCCACACTTCCTGCAGCACTTGACCTTTCACCCCACACTTCCTGCAGCACTTGACCTTTCACCCCACACTTCCTGCAGCACTTGACCTTTCACCCCACACTTCCTGCAGAACTTGATCTTTCACCCCAAACTTCCTGTAGCACTTGACCTTTCACCCCACACTTCCTGCAGCACTTGACCTTTCACCCCACAGTTCCTGCAGCACTTGACCTTTCACCCCACACTTCCTGTAGCACTTGCCATAGATGTGTCGGGCACTTCTCACACACCTTACAGTCCAGCTGATCTCACAAAAGCTCAATGGGGTGAAGATCCGTAACACTCTTTTCCAATTATTTTGGAACACACAAACAAACACACACTCACAAACATACACACCCACATGTGTGTGTGTGATCAGGGTGTGCAAAAACTTACTAATTCACCCAGTAACATTTTGGAATTCAGTTGTTACAGTATATATTAATATTATAAACCAACAATTATTTACTGTCGTCCAGTTTGTCTTTATAATATGATACAGTATTACTATAATTACTTTGATGATTTGCTGTATACAATAGTAATATATTCCTCTCTTATTTACTTTCACCTGGAGCTTATATTCTAATATATTCTGCAGTGTATTGTCTTATTATCTTAAGGCCCACAACGGAAACAAGCGTTTGGGCTTTTTGTGTTTTTATCCTTTTGAACACTTCATGTTGATTGTTGTTGTTGTTAAATAAAGTTTTCATTCATTCATTCATCGTGTTACAAAAGGCTGTATTTTCTGTAGCATCATAGGCAACATTCGTTACAGTATTGTAACAGTAAACATACAAGCCACGAAGGCCCCTCAGCACACAACAAAAACATTGCCCTTTATCAAGCACTGAAACTTAGCTTGGTGCAGAATAATCTGGAATAATGATAAAAATTGTAACAGTCACCTCTTGGCAGCCTGAACTTGTTCAGAACATGAAATCTTTGTTACATGTGCTAAAAACAGTCTAGACGCAGTGCAATGAATGAAACAGAATGCAGGTGTCTTCACATACATTTTTGAAACCTGAAGTTATTTTTAACTTGACACAGTGTCTAAAAATGTGCTGGTCCTGTGTACTGAAGAAACAGCGAGACGTGGTACAGCAGTGAAGGACGTTCGTCCAGCGCATGTTTACATGAAAAACAATGGAAATACAGAGTAGACGCATGCAAAATACGTTCTGTGTGAACAGCCCCTCATCCGTTTGCGTGTATCTGTGTGAGTGAGAGCGCATGGGAAAAACAAGTTCGGAAGGACAAAAGTCCTACTGACCCTAACCCGGTGGCTTCGTGGACTGCTCTGAGACTGCAGACAACAGCGTATTTGCATGTGTAACCAGAACAACATGTCACCCCTCAAGCGATTTTTGCAGGGCTTTCCTACTCGGGCCAGGGGGGCGGTCTAAAGCAATTGCGTGGTTTTCATGGTGGTTAAAACCGCTACTGTTTATGTCTCCATCTTCTGATTTGCATCGCAAGCAGGTAGGTGTGTCTTTAAGACCAAACGTATATAATCTAGAGGAGGTCCAATTGAATCGGTGTAAAATCGTGAATTGCATCACCCTTGCACCTCTAGATGCAGATTTGATATAAGTTTTATATAATCCTATCCCACACCCCCTCCTCCAATGCCAAGATTAAATCTTTCTCCCATAATCTCTTGATAGAAGTTGAAGCTCCGCCCCCAGACTCTGAATTATCAGGGAGTAATACACTGATGCCTCATGACCTTTCCCAAAAGCAGTAATCACCCCTCCCAGAGTATCTGCTGCTTTAGGGGGGTGTGTGCTACTCCCAAAACAGTACAGAGCAGGTGTCACAGCTGTAAATATCTAAAGAACTGAGATCTGGAATCCCAAAATGTTGAACCAGATTCTCAAAGGATCTCAACACTCTCATACAGGACACCGAGTGTAGTGACCCCCCTCACAATCCACTCTGACCAGCAGAAAGGGGAATTATCAATACATAAGTTTGGGTTCATTGAAATGCTGTTTGTACCACTGCTACCAGGTTTCTATAAGGTAACTTAATCCATCCAACAAAAGTATTCCCATTCTACCATATCAAATGCCTTTTCTGTGTCATGTGAGATGGCCGCAACTGGAGTCTGATCATTCGCCACCGATTTATGATATTAATGAAACGCCTAATGTTATCAGAAGAGCTACGGCCCTGAATAAACCCCACCTGATCTATATGTATAAGAGATGTTATAACTTTAATTAATCGGTTAGCCAAAAATGTTTACAATATTTTTACGTCTAGCTGGATCAAGAAAATTGGATGATAATTCTTTGATCTTTGTCCTTTTTAAGAATCAGACTGACACTGCTTGTGTCATGGTTGGAGAAAGTTTTCTATTCTTTAATGATTCTGTATAAACTTCAAACAAAAGTGGAGCCAGTTCTGTTACATAAGATCTAAAAAAATCAGCAGCAAAGGCATCAGGCTCGGATACTCAAAGTATGACGGTCTTGCTCTGAATAGCAAAAACTCCACCTTCTGTGACAAAATAGTGTTATATCTGTATTTCAGTCAGGTCAATTCTCTGATCAGACAACATTGGGCTCTTCAGCTCTGCCTCGGCACTTTTAATATTCCCTTTTAACTCCACGAGATCTCGTGCTTTGTATTTTTTGATGAATGAGGTATACTGTATGATCGGACCCCTAAGAACCACCTTAAGTGCCTCCCAAGCCACGCCTACTGAGGAACTGAGGGCCACTTGGTCTCCATATAAACATCGATTTCAGACTTTAACATTTGTTGGAAATCAGGATTTTGCCAAAGGCATACATTAACCTGTTAAGCTGCAACCCCACTTTTGAAAAATCCCCAGAAATGGCATACCCAGACTGAAACAGATACAGTTCATATACCATTTGTTCTAAAAGCACAAGTATGATCCCATTTGAAAGCTGACACCTGGCAGTTTATTGTAAATGTAGAATTAATTATTGTCATAATGAAAAAAAATAGTTATAAATAGCTTCAAAGTTTTGTCAAGTTATTAGAAATTTATTTTTATGAAATATTTTCATGAAAATAAAATTGAAGTTGGCATTGCAGCAATCTAGAAATGCACTGCAGCTAAAGCCACATGTCTGACCATGTTATATTTAAAATCTGAAGATGACAAGTCTAAAACTCTGTATTTAGTTAAATGTTTTTCAAGATCATGTCATACGACTTTATTTTGATTAGACTCTAAAATGCAAACTGATGCTTATTGTCATGTTCTAAGCATCTATTCAGTCTATTGTCTCTGTTTATTTATGTGGTGTAAACGATCTCCATTCAGTCTCAGTCTCCCCTGCACACATTCACACCTCTCCAGCCTGGTTATGGCTCTGAATATGCTTTTCTTTTGTCTGCATTATAATTACTAACGACTGGCTATTCACACTGTTTCAATCCCTAATCTCTTTTAGGAAAGTTCTCAAAGTTCTCACCTTACATTTTAAACTATATAAAATGACCTTCTTGAAAAAAGAAACATTTCAGCAAGCAGTCCTATTTAAAAATATTCATAAAAATAACAGCTAGGTAGCAGGTGCACCAAGCTAGCTATCATATTAGCTTAGCACACCATCAATACACGACAATTTATGAGATTAAAACCATGTTTGTGCTCTAAAACTTACTTTATAGCACAAGTCGAGTGTTTTAAATAACCTTTTGTGCTCTGATTTGGCTTCAGATAAAAAAAATCAGACAGAAAATATATTATTTTATAGTATTCTGCACGATGATAAAGTCTATATCGATTAGCATTACATTATCAATATAATCTATTATTATGAAAATACCTGACATGGCTCGAAGAACACAGATAAATCAAATATCATTGCAATCATGTTTATTGTCTTCAAAACATCTTTATCTGCAGTTACAGCGATCTCTGATAGCTTTGTTGTGTCAGGGTCTTCCTGGAATGTCAAATGATTATGGCACTTCTTCTTGTGTTCCATATATGGACTATTATACTGTGCACAGAGCCGGCGCCCTCAGGCTGCCAGTATGGATTGATAACACAATACATCAGCGTCTCCAGCTCATAATGATTACATCGACGCATTTGGGTATATATTCAATAAATATGATTCCTGTCTATATAAATCTGATGTAAACCTATGAGAATCTATCAATATTTCTCCAAATCTGCACATTTTTGAGCTAAAAGCCCTGAGGGACGTTGTTTTGTCAAGCTGTCATGACGATCTCACAGGAGTTTTTTTCTGAATGAGAGCGGCTGACGCTCATAATTCATATTAAAGGTATCGACTCATTTTTTGATTACATAACTCCAGACACAAATTAAGACATAACTGTCACTATAAGTTTCTCAGAATACAATAGTGGTCAAATACTGAACCTTGAGTCTTATATCTTTTTAATGATGTATAGTTTGTCAAGGTAATAACATTAAATCTGATAGTAACTTTGAACTATTTAAAAAAAAAAAACGCTTCAGAGCGCCAGCGCTCTGGCAACGGTTAACAGGTTAAAGTGCCAACTATATGATTACATTTCTCCATATGTGGCAACACCTCACAAGGACGGGAAGATGTTTCCAATTGTGCAGTCAACATCAGATGAAATGGGGGATATGTATATATATATATATAAACTATTCTAGAATAAATCTTATGGATTTGCAACATCCCAAGATCTATATAAAAAAAAGCCCTGATCATCAGCATTAGGTGTGTAAATATTTTCCAAAATCAATCTTTGCCCCTGAATTTCTGCTAAAACAATAATGAATCTTCCTAATTTATCTTTAATCTGTTTGAGACATTTGAATTGTAGATATTTATTTATCAATGTAATGACTCCCCTGCTCTTACTCGAGCCAGCACTAAAGAACACATTCCCACCCCATATCTTCCCACATTTTTCAGCTTCCTGCGGATAAAGATGTGTTTCTTGAAGTTTCACTATATCATCTTTCTTACGTTTAAAAGAGAAATAACCTCCCTTCTTTTTATGGGGGGCCCCAACCCGTTCACACTCTTAATTGTGGTAGAATCACTGTACATGACTTGCTAATACAATAATGTCAACATTATTTTCATTAATATTAATGTAATATAATTCATTAGTGTAACTTTATGATATTTTGCCAAACAATTAACACTCACTGGCCGTTTTATTAGGGACACCTTTACATCTATTTATTCATGCAGTTATCTAATCAACCAATCATGTGGTAGCAGTGTAATCTATAAAATCATGCAGATACTGCTCAGGAGCTTTAGTTAATGTTCATATCAACCATCAGAATGGTGAAAAATGAGATCTCAGTGATTTTAGCGTGGCATGATTGTTGGTGCCAGACGGGCTAGTTTGAGTATTTCTGAGATTTTCAATGCTGGGGCTGAGAACTCAGCTCGGGCTGAGGTGGAGCCGCCTGGGCTTTCGCCGCCGCAGGGAGACGCCCTCGGCGAGCAGACGGGGTGTGGGATCTTGAGCTGTGCGGGGGCAAGATGTGCCGGATGGCCTCCGTCTGGTTTTTCACCTTCGAGAATGGCCGCGTTGAGAAAGCGTGCTTTGTCGGCGTCCCTCATCTCGACCAGATTCAGAAACAGGTGGCACTCCTGGACCGTCAAGGCTGACATCGCCTGCCCGAGTGCACGCGCCATGACCCTCATTGCCCAGAAGGCTAGGTCGGTTGCCGAGCACAGCTCCTGCAGCACATCGGGATCAGGACTACCCATGTGCAGATCTTTTAGTGCCATGGTCTGGTGTACCTGCAGGAGGGCCATGGCATGCAGGGCAGACTTTCTTGAAGCAGTGTAGGCTATGGTCACCAGAGATGACGTAGTCCTACAGGCCCTGGAGGAGGCGGTGGATGATCCCACCAGGTGGCGGCATTCTCCGGGCACAGGTGCATCGCAGCAGGTGCATCGTCGAGTGAGTGACAGAAGGGGAACTGAGGCTGCAGTGTGTGTATAGAAATGCTTTTCTGCATAGCACATTGTAACACGTGTTTATTTGGGTTACTGTCACCTTCCTGTCAGATTGAACCAGTCTGGTCATTCTCTGTTGACCTCTCTCATCAACAAGGCGTTTCTGTCCGCAGAACTGCCGCTCACTGGATGTTTGTTGTTTTTGGCACGATTCTGAGTCAATTCTAGAGACTGTTGTGTGAGATCACATTTTTCCCCATTCTGATGGCTGATGTGGACATTAACACGATTGGCAGATTAGACAATCACATGAATGAATAGACGTACAGGTTTACCTAATAAAGTGGCCGATGAGTGTAGGTGTGAATTTATCACTTTTACAACAGCTTCAAACTTGCCTCATTCAATCAGAATTAAGAGTCCGAATTATCCATTCTGGTTCATGTCGGAGATAATATTATGTGTCCATGAGTTCAGTTAAACTTCATCTAAACATGATTTGTGAAGTTCTGTTCTGATATTGGAACAAACAGGAAGAGTCGTGTGGTGCCGTTTCCTTCAACACTGCTGAGTGAACACAAAAAACACTCTTTCATTCATTCATTCAAACCGAGCGAGTAATATTAATCTTGTGTGGCAGAGTCATTTATAATCTCTGACATGTAAAGAACACTGGATGGAGATTTCAATACTTTGTGTTAAATTTTGGTCATATTCCAGCATATCTGAGGAACTGAAATCCACTCTAATAAATGTCCATCAGCTGTGTGAGGTCACAGGTCACTCTCATTCTCCTGTAATGAGACTCACGGATACTGTCAGTCAGATTCATGTGCAGAAGTCAATAGAATTACAGTCTGTGGGCATCAGAGGATCTTCACCAGGTGGATCATTCAAAGAATCAGTTCCTGAATCACATCAACAGACCTGTGGTGTATCACAGTGTTTAGTCCTGAGAAGATGTAACTGTAATAACAGCCTGATGACCGTGTGTGTGTGTGTGTGTGAATGTGTGTCTATAACTCCAGGGGTATTAAATATATCTTCATATCATTTTATATTCTGTTTCAGAACAAACGTTCCTTTTTAAATCTTCATTTTTAAGGCTCTATGTGTTTAAATGCCAGAGACGTTTTTTTCAATGGTCGAAAAGCAAATGTGGGGCACATGGTATGAAGTTGTTTTATTCATGTTCATCAAAACATTTTGAAACTAGAAATGTACCTTGTATCTTTTTCATATAAAAACAAAAAGTTAAAAGCTTGAGTCCATTAATGCACTCTTATTAAAGATAAGTGACATTTGCGGCTCTTCAGTTAGCAATATCTATATCTAGTTTTTGGATTTAATAATGCACTTCTGCAAATCTCTGGATGCATAATTAGGGGCCTAAACACCAACGGTGCTGAAACTCTACCAGTAATGTGGAATGATTAGTGTTTTCTGCATGACAGACTTATGAAGACTGTAAATGTGTGAGGATCATGACGAACAGGATGAAGATGAAGTGACTAATGGGTCATCTTGGGGTTTCAGTTTCTCACTCGACCTGTAATTTGCACCCGTGCAGCAAACCTGCGACACTGACTGTGCTCAAATGCACTGTAACTAAGCAACAGATCATAAAAATATAACCATAAAGATGTGTCATATTCAGATCTCAGTTCTTCCCAAACATCTAACAGAGAGCTTCATGTTATTGGAACATACTATTGCTCACAGATTCCTCTTTCAGAGCTCAGGAGACATTGAAATATCAACTTTATCACAGATGTTTGTCCTATAATATACCAGTGAGTGTGTTTGTTGGTGAAAGAAACCTTTAAAGATTTTCTGAGGGCGATTTGGGCAGCATCGGCAGGAACAGCATCAGGTATCAGTCTGGTCTGTATCCATGGAAACGTCAATCAAAGCCAATCGATATTAAATTCAATGAAATGCTTCTGAGCTAATGAGAAGGCGTAATCGTGTGTTAGACCTGAAGACTGTAAATTATAATCATCGTGGATGGCAGAGTTTCACATACAACACAAAATTTGACAGAAATATATCAATATTTTAATATGCAACTCCTCATATCTTAACACTTGCTTCTAATTTAATAGTTGAAATAGTAAAAGTTTCAAATAAGTTGTTCAAATAAATGACTTTAATAATGTTGTCATGTATGTTTCTCTGTTTATTCGAATATATATAATCATTACAATAGAAACACGATCAAACAGTCATTATATATATACCTTTATTTAACCAGAAGAAAACTCGTTGAGATTAAAAATCTCTTTTCCAAGAGTGTCCTGGCCAAGACAGGCAGCAGCACAAATAACAAAGATGCAGACATAAAAAAAAAAAAAAAACATATAACATATAGCATAAACATAAAACATAGAAGCAAGGATCATCCAAATAATTAATCATAACAACTACAGCCAGTATGTGTAGCCTCTATATCATTTAAAAGTAAGTTAAAAGCAGCCAGTGAAACTGGTTCCTGAAGATTTAAGACATTTTGCAGTTGATTCCATGCGCTGGGGCGCATACATAAACGACCCTTTTCCCATTACAGTCCGGACATGAGGGACGGACAACAACAATAAGTCCTCAGAACGAAGACAATATCATCCTGTGCCTTTCTTTTTAATATAAGATTGAAGGTATGGGGGAAGCAGACCAAGAATACCTTTATAAATAAGAATATGCCAGTGATTATGCCTACGGGTGGACAATGCTGACCAACCAACACGATCATACAGAGAGCAATGATGGGTAACTGCTCTAAAGTTTGTGATGAACCTAAGGGCTCCATGGTAAACAGTATCCAACAATTTCAAGCATTGAATGGATGCATGCATGTATATAACATCACCGTAGTCCAGCACTGACATGAAAGTGGCAGCAACAAGCAATTACAGCTCGAGAAATGAAGGATGAGCATCAAATAAATAAATAAATAACTGAAAGCAATTAATGAGAATCAGCTAGTAAATAAAGTGCTGCATTGTGAGTCTGCAGGGTTTAACGATGACTTTGAAGTGAGCGAGTCTTATCTGGCCTAAACATACCCGCTGCTCCCTGTCAAGGGCCCTCAGAGCTTGAAACGATTCCCAGGACTGTAGACACACACACACACACACACACACACACACACACACACACACACACACACACAAATGCACACACACATAACACAACTTCCCTGAGAACCACATCGAAACACACTGTGTTAACTACTAGCATGATTTTAGAAAGGCTAGTGGCCAAACACAATGACTAAATAAAGAACTATTTCTCTCTTAGTTCATATTAAAAAGATGCAAATTCAGTCATTGTTTACTCACTCCTGTGTTGTTATAACACCCCTGTGTTATATGTTATAACAGTTCTTACTAAATGAAGAGTTTGTAGAGGAAGAATTGATGCATTTCTATGCCCAGCCTTATTATGTTTTTGGACCGCTGCCAGTTCAGAGTGGACAGAGTTACCCATGTGATGCCAAAAACAGAAAACCAGCCCTATCGCTCATCACTGCTGTTTAGGACAAAATCTCTGAATACCTTATAAAATAAACCTTTTATCTCATGTTGTTTGCCGTCAGATTAGGACACGGTGTGACTGTGGCTGCCTGTATATCCTCTATGTTTCTGATTGATTTCCGAATACTCCATTCAAACATAATAAGGCTGGGCATAGAAATGCATCAATTCTTCCTCTACAGACTCTTCAGACATGTTTAGTAAGTTCTGTTCTGTGTTTTGTGTGCAGTTGTGTTCTGTTGTCACTATCACTGTTTTTAGATAAACAAAACTAGTTTCCGCTTGAACGCCCCCAATGTCGTGAGGGGTGCGTGAACTGTTGTTCTCGTGTCCTATCATGAACACACACAGGAGATCAACAGTGAACATTTACACTAAATAATACATTATATTTCAGTTTGTTTCTTATCAAATCTTATCATATAAGGTCTGTCCAATTCATAACAATCATGAGTCTCATGAATAATTTATTAGACTTCTGAATTATACTTTTGTGTTCTTTTGAAGAGGTGTCACCACAAACTGCCATTGTATGACATCACTGAGCACAAAATTATTCACAATCTCTCAATTTCCTTTGTGTTCAGAACAAGACAAAGTCATATAGAGTTATACCAAGTAAACAATGACTGAATTATCATTTTGGGTGAACTAATCCTTTAATCAGTTTCTTTTTAAAAGGAATAATGGACCAAAGTGAAAAGTTAATTTTGACTACATGTTGCCAGTTGTCTGCCAAACAAAGATGAGAAACTAAGAGAAAAGAGAGAGAAAAAGTTGAATTTGGACTTAAGGCAGGAAGGTAATATATTGCTGACACACACACAGACACACAGACACACACACACACACACACGCACACAGACAAACACGCACACACACACACACACACAGACACACACGCACACACACACACACAGACACACACACACACACACAGACACACACACACACACACACACACACACACACACAGACACACACACACACACACACACACACACACACAGACACACACACACGCACACACACACACACACGCACACACACACACACACACACACACACACACACACACACACACACGCACACACACACACACACACACATCAGGTCCAGTCTGAATTCTGCCGTCTCACTTTAGTCAGCAGCAGTTCTATGAATTATTGAAACAGCCGATAGGCAGATGGTGAGACCGACACTTCAACATGATTATTCTTTATTTAACCCCCACTGACACACAAACACACACACACATACACACACACACTACTAAAAAACACACAGAATCGGTCAGATATCTCCATGAGCCAGTGAGAATCTCTGTAGAAAAGACTCTCAGAGTGATTGCTTGTCCCTTGACTCCTCTTTAAATTAGACTAATTGATGTATTACTCAAGCAAATTAATCCATCAAACACACACAGATGCTTACTGAGAGAATAAATCAGTTTTATAAGTGTCCATCTATGAGAGACACAAATATGAATTTATATGAACACATACTGTATTTCTACAAACATAATCAGATAAAAACACGAGACTATAAATATCCATCAGAGAAGAATGCAGTAAACCTCTCAGAATTACTCTCAAACAACAGATCAAATCTTTCAGAGCGACTAATAAAGCAGTAAAACTACACTTGTACACAAAATATGCTGTCACACATGTTGGGTCATACGGAGTGGTTGTCAGATTGTTGCTTTTATGAGACACTGGACTATCTCTCCTCAAGAGTTTAGACACATAAAGATGTCTTTATATTCCTTCAGACTGGAGTTATGGAAATGCAGGTATCTCCCGACCTCCTCACACACATGCTCGTGACCTGCACATCCAATGTTGATGTTTTCACATTCATCTCCTGAAGTTTAGTTGCGATTACATCTTCTTGTAGCGCTTCTTCATGACAGCAACAGCTCAAATGAGAGTGTTGCCACTTTGTGGACCCACTAATTAGAGCAGATATCTCCAGGTGTTCAAAGATATGCAGTTAGAAAAATCAGCTGCTCGCATTCACTGCTCAAGCACACGGCTGATGACAATATTTGCATCATGAGTCCTGTACGTGTCCACATACTCAGTGTTCGAGTCTGACTGGAGTATACTTTGGGCTTAAGGTGTTCTAAGTTGTCATTCAGAGTTTTTCTACAGAGCCGAGCGCATGTGTGTGTTCGTCCTCTCACCTTTCGCTTATTCTGCTGAATTTTACGCTGTATATCAGTGGTCACCCTCGCTTGGTCGAGTGTTGTGCTTCCTCTGGACACTTCGGCAGCTGAGTCTGCAGGTGTTAAAAGAGTATATTTCCTTCTAAAAGAGCTCACGCAAACGCCTGGCATATATTTAAAGATGTCAGCGTTTGCACTACTGGATGTGACCGTTATCTCTCCCCTCCGGACAGCCATGAAATCTGTCTCAATTGCTTGGGCTGCCAACACGCCGAGGCAGCTTTCGTGGATGGGTCATGTTCTCATTGCAAGAACATGCCCATGAGAATGCTGCGGTTGCAGCTCACTTCCTTCTTCATGAAGCAAGGAGCCATCACGGGAGCGTTTCTGCCGGCCATCCCCCATGGACCTCCCATCCCCCAGCACGCTGATTCTTTCCAGAAGATCTGTCGAGCGATCGAGTGCCCACGGGCAGTAATAACCTCACCTTACGTACGACAAAGGTCACGGCGCACGCCCTGGGCCAGACGATGTCCACTCTTGTGGTCCAAGAGTGCCAGCTGTGGCTCAACCTAACAGAGATGCATGACGCAGAGAAATCCCGCTTTATAGATGCAGCTATCTCCCAAGGGGGGCTTTTTGGCGACACCATCGAGGATTTCGTCCATCAGTTCTCAACGGTGAGTAAGAAAACCGAGGCAATATAAGCACATCCTGGTATCCCTTGGCCCGTCTGCTTCTCGGCATAGCCGTTCCCTACAGTGCTGGCCCCGGCTCCTGTACCATCAGAGCCTGTACGCAATCCTCAGAGAAAGAGATCCTCCCATGGTAAGTCAGCTTCAACTGCCTGTCAGCCGACCCCCAAGAACCCCAGACGGGCTTTGAGGTGGTCCTGATACGGGCAGCCCAGGGATGAGGCAACTGCTTCTGACCAGTCTAGCCCGGATGACCTCTCCAGCCCCACCATCACCCTTGGACCATCATGTGGTGAGTATTTAATCACCGAGTGCCTTCTGGGCCTCGGCACCCACATGGTCAACAAAAGAGCAGTTTCCTCATTTTCTGGGCCAGTGCTCTCATGACGGCCAGGTGCTGGAAGTCTTTCCATTCAATCAGGCGAACGCGAATACCTCCCATTCCCTCATTCTCCATCGAGAGACAGCTGGCAAACAGGTAAGTATGCTGGTCTCTGGGGTTGCTCGCCCACCCCAGTCACAGGCCACCATGCAAGCATTTCCTTCAGAGGAGGAAGACCTGGCCTTGTCATTGCTGTATCCAGTTCACGCCCTGCGCATCTATATGGACCACACGCAGAGCTTTAGACGCTTGGAGCAGCTCTTTGTCTGTTTTGGAGGGCAGCTGAATGGGAAAGCTGTCTCAAAGCAGAGGCTGTTCCATTGGATTGTGGATGCCATTTTCCTTGCATACCAATCGCAGGACTCGCCATGCCCCTTGGAAGTCCGGGCACACTCCACTAAAGGTGTTGCATCCTCCTGGGCACCGGCAAGGGGGGCCTCTCTAGCAGAAATATGCAGAGCTGCGTGTTGGGCTACACCTGATACCTTCGCAACAACCTCCATATTTGTATTGTTTAATAACAAATATGAGGTAAGGCCACCGCTGTAGCGTCCTTGGGTAAGTGCCCCCCTTTAACAGTACTAGGGGGACACCTTACCTAAACTCGCTGGAAGGTCACGACGTGGTCCCGTGTCCACTCTTCCATACCTCGAACCACGGTTCAGCGCCTGCGGCGGCTACATACACTATATCGACACAACGTTGAGTGAGTGACAGACAGGGAACATCTGGGTTACTGGTGTAAGCCCTGTTCCCTGATGGAGGGAACAAGACATTGTGTCCCTCCTGCCTTGGCACTGAACCGGCCGCTGACATGGCCGGGACTCTCTGTCGGCTCCTCAGCATAAATCTGAATGAGCGATACACGCCATCTACTTTTAAACCCGTATGTCCGGGGCAGAGAGTGGCATGCAAATTCCACTTGCCAATTCTCATTGGCCTTTTCTATTTTAAGCAAAAGTGATTGGGGCTCACAAGATCGAACCTCTAGTGTCAATACATTGACACAACGTCTCATTCCCTCCATCAGGGAACAGGGATTACACCAGTAACCCAGATGTTGTGTTTGTCTCCCGCAGATGCATTGAATATGCAATGATGTGATGAATACTAGCGTTTGTCTGCCACAAGCCTATGGATAATGGATGTGTAGAATGTGAGCAGCTCTCTGAAGTGGATTTATTTGGACATAAGCATGTAGGAGATATCCATTATAATTCAATAATTGCCATCAGAAGCCCGCAGAGACACAAATTATACATCATAACAAGCGGTTCATTCCATGATTTGGTGCGATTGTGTTCATATCAGCAGTGAACCGTACTGGAGCTCAGATGAACCCCAAACTACCTTTACAAGCGGATTTAGTTCAGTTTTGCAGGTGTACACCCAAGTTTAGAAAAACAGCAGTCACATAATCCCAACGAATTCTCAGCAAATCATACAGTGAACAGCCATCTGTGAGTTCACAACTGCTTCCTTCACTGAGTCATTCTTCCAATTCCAATATGTTATAAAAAACATTATTGATTATTTATGAGTATGATGAGTATAACGACTTGAAGGGAGAACTTTGTTTGGGAGATTATTTATGTAAAAGTCATTGATTGTTGAGTTCATGTTGATTTTGACTGACGGTGTTTATGGATTCAAGGGAAAAAAGTCTTAGTCAGTTTTAATTAAACTGGACTATTTATAATACTGGATATTTATAACATGCAATCGATGATGAAATTCTGCTCATTTTGTTCTATGAAAATGTTTATAGATTTTTTTTAAACTATCGTCCAGTTAATTTGTTATATGCTGTCTTTTCTGTGGCTTTCTACATTGTTTCTGAACAACCAGCTAAATCAAGATATTCTAGGATTTTGCAACTAAAAATAGAAACTTCTAAACTGAGATATTTGGGGTCCCTCAATCAATGTAAGTCAATGGGATGTTTTCAGGTGATCTCTTCACAGAACACCTCTCCTCAACAACACACATGATTGATGTTTGGTGCACAAATACAATGAACGTTTAACCCTCACTGTTTAAATCATTATACTAATAGAGATGCATGTCTTCAACAGCACTAAGTCATGTCTATAGTCATCAGAAGTGGAAACGAGTGGTGTGATGTAATGAGGCCTGTCATCCTGACATTTGGTGATGTGAGGTGGCGTGACAGACTGAATAGATATGAATAATATGATGTAATACCGTACAAAGATAGCATATTTATGATTAATGTGTCCAATAGTATATTTGTATCAAATGTCAATATTTTCATTGGAAGGATATATTTCTGATCTGTAGTTGCGATAAAGAGCCGTGAGCGTTTGCAGATGAGCGGCTGCATGACTGTGCAGATGTAAAACTGGGTCACTTACAGTCCGAATGTTTCATCAGAACACAGAAGCAGTCGAGCGTTTGGACTCCATGTCACACGCAATCTCATTTTTAATAGAGACGCTCTCTGACCTCACTCAAGCACCTGTCTGTCTCTCTGCAGATATACGCACTGACACTAATGGTTATAACAGTGTTTTCTGTAAGTTTGAGTCTCTCATCACAGTCCAGTATATGTTTGACACTGAATCACCCACAGCACAGCCAACGAACATCTACAAACCCCATGAAGAATATATCATAATAGATTCAATATATATATTATTATGTGTGTGAATCGAGCAATGTACAGTGAATGCACATAAACCTTAAGATGAGGTTGTTTATTCATTTGTAGTTTAGCCCCAGAATCTCATATCAATTGAACTTCATAATAACATCATCAATTCAGCCAATGATTGTTTTGAAAACTTTCCGCAGGGATAGGATGAAATATTAAAATATAATTAGTCTGCAAATACTTCAAGTATTTCTCTTTTTGGTCAACTTTAGTTCCCCTTCTGTCGCTCTCTCCACGTTGTGTCGGAGAAGCGACACTAGGGGTCTCTCTTGAGTGCCGATATTCACCTCTGACCTATTGAAAAGGGCCAATGAGAGTTGGCAGTCAGTATTTGCATACCCCGCCCCTGCATACGGGTATTTAAGCGGGACAAATACGGAAGTTTAGTCAGAAAATTTCTTTGGAGCCGATGGTCTGTCTGCAATTTGCTGCGAGTTACACACCACATTAAAACGTTCCTGTTTCCTCTGACGATCTGCATGCTGTTGGATCTTGACGGCGCACAACAGCGGCTTTCTCCTTTACATTGCACGGCATGCATTGTTGCCCCTGAGCGCTTCGACAGCGCAGACACACACACACACTGTGTATTAAAAGAGTAAATTCCTATTAAAAGAGTAATTTCTCTAAAAGAGCAAAACACAGCGGCGTTGAACGTTCTTTTCAGAACGCGTCTTTTTCAAGATGCCCTTCCGCCCCTGTGTTGTTCCTGGATGCGGTAGAGTGCTCTCCGCTTCAGACGGCCACAGGCGCGGTCTCGTGTGTTTGGGCCGTGATCACACCGAGACGGCATTTGTTGATGGTTCATGTTCTCACTGCGAGAACATGACCATGACCACGTTGCGGTCGCGGCTTGCTTTCAACCGAAAGCAAGCCTCCCCAGCTGCACCCTGCACTGCTCCTTCTTCCCACGGGATTGAGGACGATGCGGTTGGCGCTGGGGCGATTTGGGGGTGGCAACGGGTGCGGATTCGCCGGGTAGCCCCCCGCGAACCTCCCGTTCCCCGACACGCTCGCTGGTCCCCGTCCACGCTCGCGCCGATAGCAGCTCGCCTTACGGCCCGGCTGTCTATCCTCCCGAGCCCGAAGCAGATGAGCTCGCCGCTGCATCGGAGAGTGTGATGTCTGATGCCGAGGACTCCCCTGGACTGCCGCCTTCGGGCCAGCAGGCCCAGGCTGAGGCCGACGCTCAGATGTCTGACATGCTTTCCCGGGCCGCCGTAAGCGTGGGGTTGGATTGGAACCCTCCATCCTCCCCACAGCCTTTACGTTTGGATGACTGGTTCCTGGGAGCAAACGCGCCGTTCGCGGCCTCGCATCCCCCCGGTCCCGTTTTTCCCGGAGGTGCATGAAGAGCTGACGTCTACGTGGAGAGCCCCGCTCTCCGCTCGTCTAGGTGCCACCCGCTCCACTCTCACCAACCTCGACGGCAGAGAGCGCCACGGATACGGGGCGATTCCCCAGGTCGATAGGGCAGTTGCGTACCATCTATGCCCCGGTAGCCCTACCTCCTGGCGTGGCCGGCCCGTACTCCCATCCAAGCCCTGTAGGACAACATCCTCGCTCAACGCGAAGGCCTACAGTGCGGCTGGACGCGCTGCCTCCGCCCTGCATGCGATGGCCCTCCTGCAAGTCCACCAGGCCAAAGCACTCAGAAACATGCACAGGGGTGAACCTGATCCTGATGTGCTGCAGGAACTGCGCTCAGCGACCAACCTCGCCCTGAGAGCGACGAAGGCCACAGTGCAGGCACTCGGACAGGCGATGGCCACCCTAGTGGTCCAGGAACGCCTTCTTTGGCTCAGTCTGGTCGAGATGCGTGAGGCCGACAAGAACCGCCTCCTGGATGCACCTGTCTCTCAGACTGGCCTTTTCGGCGACACCGTCGAGGACTTCGCCCAACAGTTCTCCGCGGTGAAGAAGCAGACGGAGGCCATCTCTCAAGAATCATGCCACACCGCAGACCTGCCGCTACGGGCCCTGCCCCGTCTGCCCGCCGAGGGCGTCCCCCTGCGAAAAAACCAGCTCCTGCTCCGCCTCAACCCGGGCCCAGCTCTCAGCCCCAGCGTCGAGCACCCCGCAGGCGGCGCACGCCCCCTGTCTCACGAACCCCCACTAAGACACGGAAGGCTCCCAAGCGTTCCTGAGACAGCCGACCCAGAGCCGAAGACGTTAGCTCCGGAGGTGGTAAGACCGCTCCGTCCCCCGGTGGAGGGCCGGGAGGAGAATCCTTTATTTTTTCATTTGCCACACACACCCACATTCTCAATAAGAGCTATTTCCTTTGCCTCTGGGTCACCTGGCCCACAAATGCCGTTCTCACGGCAATCTGCTTTCAGATTACGACAGCCCCGGTACACCGGACGCGGCGATCCCGCCTTCCGCCTGCCCACGACTGTCCCCCGGCCGGCCGGTTCAGTCGAGTCCAGAGGACGCCAGCAAAAGACCTCCTCCTCAGTCACGAACCCGCCCCCTGCCGGGTGCGCGGAGCAAGGTAAGTGCTTTGAGTCTATTCTCAGCACCTCAGCCTCAGGCCGCGACGAAGCCGCCCGACGCTGCATTACCTGTTCCGCCCCGCTGCGAGACCCCGCCGGGTACGTCCAAAATACTCGTCCCTTTGGTGCCCCTTGCGCTTCCCAACGCATCACGCTGGCTGCACCGGACAATTCGACTCGGTTACGCAATTCAGTTTGCCCGGCTCCCGCTCCCCTTCAGGGGCGTCCGCTTTTCCGCAGTACACGGCAAGCATGCCAGTTCCCTGCGCACGGAAATCGCGACCCTCTTAGCCAAGGGCGCGGTAGAGCCCGTCCCTCCAACCGAAATGAGGAAGGGTTTCTACAGCACTTACTTCATTGTACCCAAGAAAGGCGGCGGCTTACGACCAATCCTGGACCTGCGAGTTTTCAATCGGGCCTTGTTAAACTCCCATTCAAAATGCTCACGCAGAGAAATATTCTGGCTGGCGTTCAGCATCTAGATTGGTTCGCAGCGGTAGACCTGAAGGATGCGTACTTCCACGTCTCAATTCTGCCACGACACCGACCCTTCTTACGGTTCGCGTTCGACGGCCAGGCGTTTCAGTACAAAGTCCTCCCCCTTCGGCCTGTCTCTGTCCCCTCGCGCCTTCACAAAGTTCGCAGAGGCGGCCCTTGCCCCGCTACGAGTAGCCGGCATCGGCATTCTCAACTACCTCGACGACTGGTTCATCCTAGCACACTCTCGAGAGTTACTATGCACACACAGAGACCAGGTGCTCCGGCACCTCAGCCGCTTGGGGCTTCAGGTCAACTGGGAAAAGAGCAAGCTCACTCCGGTTCAGAGCATCTCTTTTCTCGGGTTGGAGTTAGACTCAGTCTCAATGACAGCACGTCTCACGAGCGAGCGTGCTCAGTCGGTGCTGGATTGCCTCGCTTCCTTCAAGCCAGGCACAGTGGTCCCTCTAAAACTTTTCCAGAGGCTCCTGGGGCATATGGCGTCCTCCGCGGCGGTCGCGCCGCTGGGGTTGATGCATATGAGACCACTCCAGCACTGGCTCCAGACTCGAGTCCCGAGACAAGCATGGCACCATGGCACGTATCGGGTAAGGATCACCCCCGCCTGCCTCAAAACACTCCAACCCTGGACAGATCTCTGCTTTTTACAGGCAGGAGTGCCCCTGCAGCAGCTGTCCCGACGCGTTCTGGTCACAACCAACGCCTCCCGGTCCAGGTGGGGTGCCGTGTGCAGCGGGCAAGCAGCAGCGGGCCGTTGGAAAGGGGCCCCGCTGCATTGGCACATCAACTGCCTGGAGTTGCTGACCGTCCTTCTTTCTCTCAGGAAGTTCCTCCCGTTAGTTTGGGACAAACACGTCCTCGTGAGATCGGACAGCACCACGGTGGTGGCGTACATAAATCGCCAAGGCGGCGTACGCTCCCGCCACATGTCACAACTCGCCCGCCATCTCCTCCTATGGACTCAAGTCGCTGCGTGCCACTCACATCCCCGGCAAGCTCAACGTCGTAGCAGACGCGCTATCACGACAACGCCTGCCCGGCGGGGAGTGGAGGCTTCACCCCCAGTCGGTCAAGCTGATTTGGGAATGGTTTGGCAAGGCCCAGGTAGACCTGCTCGACTCCCAGGAAACCTCCCACTGCCCGCTCTGGTACGCCCTAACAGAGGCTCCCCTCGGGACAGACGCGCTGACACACAGCTGGCCCTTGGGGCTGCGCAAGTACGCATTTCCCCCAGTGAGCCTTCTTGCACCGGTGCTGTGCAAGGTCAGGGAGGACGAGGAGCAAGTCACGCTAGTGGCCCCCTACTGGCCCACTCGGACTTGGTTCTCGGAACTCAGGCTTCTCGTGACAGCTCCTCCCTGGCGAATTCCCCTGAGAAAGGACCTCCTCTCTCAGGGACGGGGCACGCTCTGGCACCTGCGCCCAGACCTCTGGAACCTCCACGTCTGGTCCCTGGGCGGGATCGCGGAAGAGCTAGCCGGCTTACCGGCGACCGTTGTGAATACAATCAACCAAGCCAGAGCCCCCTCTACCAGGCACCTTTACGCCCTAAAGTGGCGCTTGTTCGCAGATTGGTGTTCTTCCCGAAGTGAAGACCCGCAGAGATGCGCGATCAAGTCAGTGCTCCTGTTCCTACAGGAGAGGCTGGACAGGAGGCTGTCCCCGTCCACCCTCAAGGTGTATGTTGCCACCATTGCCGCCCACCACGATCCTATAGACGGCAAGTCTTTGGGTAAGCACGACCTGATCCTCAGGTTCCTGAGAGGACTCCAGAGACCTCCCTTCGAGCCGCTTCAATCAATTGGACTCAGGGCCCTCTCTCTTAAGACGGCCCTGCTGATCGCGCTCGCCTCTATCAAGAGGGTCGGGGACCTGCAAGCGTTCTCTGTCAGCGACACTTGCCTGGAGTTCGGTCCGGCAGATACGTCTGTGATCCTAAGACCGCGACCGGGCTATGTGCCCAAGGTTCCTACCACACCATTCCGAGATCAGGTAGTGAACCTGCAAGCTGCCCGGGAGGAGGCAGACCCAGCCCTTTCGTTGCTATGTCCAGTCGCGCGCCCTGCGCATTTACCTGGACCGCACACAGAGCACCAGGCGCTCTGAGCAGCTCTTTGTCTGCTTTGGGGGACGGCAGAAAGGGAATGCCGTCTCCAGACAGAGGCTGCGCCCACTGGGTTGTTGGCGCATCACACTGGCTTATCACACCCAGGCCGTGCCCCTACCCTTGCGGGTCCGAGCTCACTCAACAAGGGGTGTTAGCGTCCTCGTGGGCACTGGCCAAGGGCACCTCCCTAGCAGACATCTGTAGAGCCGTGGGTTGGGCAACACCCAACACCTTCGCGAGGTTTTACAACCTCCGTGTTGAGTCGGTTAGCGTCTCGTGTTTTGTCAGGTCCGAGCCCGTGAGAACTTCGGTAACGCGTGAGACTGACCGGCGGGTGGATTGCTTGTGCCCAGCGCCCTTTCCTGGCGTCAAGGTTAAGTAGTGCACCTTTTTCCCAGGGCACCCCACTCGAGTCGGGACCCTGGTCGATTCCTCCCCAGCCCTCCGGGTCCGCGGTTCAGCGGAGGAACTCGCCGACCCAAGCCACTCGCGGTACCCTGATGGCTACCCTGTACTGGTATAGGTGCTCCACAGGTAAGGCCTCCTGCTCGGACTCCCCTGTGTGTATTTCCACGGTTCTGTCCCTTACGACGGACCCCGTGTCTCCCTTAGGCAGTTACAGCTGCCCGGTCGCCGTGCTGTAGCAACTCCCCCTTTCGAGGCTGGATCTACCACCGCACCATACTTTCCACATGAGCCCTAAGGCGGCCGTGTGGCGTGTCTACCACTTTTCCTCCCCAAGAAAAAGGGCAGGTGTGGTCTCCGCGAGGGTCTGGGTAAGACCCCTTCCCTATATGCGTGTAAGGGCCACGGCCGTGATTGCTCTATGCGAGAAACATAGAGAGAAAGAGGTCCAGCCAGGCTGGCCCGTTCCCATGTTGGCAAACATCGCCTTGTTCCCCTCTCAGGGTAACTAGAAGGATCCCGATGTTCAGTATGGGGCATTGGGGAAGAGTGCGTGCAGCCAGGTACAGGCGATGCGCGGCACTGGATGAATCCCTGCCGCCTCTGTATCGGCAGTTCACGCATCACGGTTCAGCACATGGCAAGATTGGAATGGGTCCCCTATTGTCGCTTCTCCGACACAACGTGGAGAGAGCGACAGAAGGGGAAGGTTTGGTTACGTATGTAACCTCCGTTCCCCGAGGGAGGGAACAACACGATGTGTCTTTCCTCCGCCATGTCGCTGAACTGAGCCACTGTTGTGGCCGGACCATTTCCGGCTCCTCAGAAAAATCCTGACTAAACTTCTGTATTTGCCCCGCTTAAATACCCGTATGCAGGGGCGAGGTATGCAAATACTGACTGCCAACTCTCATTGGCCCTTTTCAATAGGTCAGAGGTGAATATCGGCGCTCAAGAGAGACCCCTAGTGTCGCTTCTCCGACACAACGTGTCGTTCCCTCCCTCGGGGAACGGAGGTTACATACGTAACCAAACGTTAACTAATTGAAAAAACACATTATTTCTAATATTTTCTATTACATATATCAAATATATCAGTGAGCACAGAAGTTTTTTAACAATATATTTCATTTTCAGAATTACCTATAAACAAACATACCTAACATACAACATACTGCATGGGGGATTTACAGGAACCTTTCAGAGGTGCCAAACATCAGAGAGTTGAGCCGAGAGTAAACGTTGCATTTCTAATCGAACCCGGGTCTGCAGTGCTCAAGTGTTAGGTGTTTTACCACTGAGCTAACTTGAAAAAAATAAAGCACAGTACAAATAAACAAGGACAACCAAGCTTCCACAAAACAGAGAAACAAAAATAGACACAAGGGTCAAAGAGGGTATAATAAGGAACACACTGGTCACTGGAGGCACGGGGCACATAGGCTCAAGACTGAACAAAAAGGCAGGGGACAAACAGACTTATAAAGGCCTAGACACAGGTGAAGGGAATGAGGGTTAATGAGCAGAGAGTTGAACAGGGTTAGGGGCATTGGTGCCATCTGCAGGAGTGGAGAGAACATGGCATGGAAGGCTCAGGGAAAGCACCCCCTGCTGGTCTGGAGGGGAACAGCAACACAAAGAGGAGATCCTTTACATCATTGTATCATACAGTATTACATTAAAATATAAAAGTTCTCCTCTTTTATGATTTCATAATATATTTCAATATAAGCGTTACTCTGCAGTGTGCTTAACTAATGCAGTGAAGAATGAAGTAAATGGCATATATATATATATTCTCTCAGTATATGACAAGACTGGAAAAATCGAAAGTCATCACGGGCCCCTGGTTTGGGCATCTGATCTCTGCATTAGATGATATTAATATTCTTTTTAAATCATTTTTAATTGTTAATTGTTTTGACAGTATTGAACTTGGAGAAATATATTTAATAATTTTCTTTCTTTTGTATTTTTGTCTTACTTTGTAGTCAAATATCGAACTGTTTTAGAAACAAGAATAAATGACTTCAGACATCATGTGTTGATTTCAGAGGAATCAAACACAATTTGGTGCGGTTTATCCTTTAAACAAGTTCAAATTATTTGCCAGTGGAATAAGAACAACACAAGTTTTACCTCTGGAAATAGTTTTGTCTTGTTATAAGCATACATGTTACTAGGGCTGGGCGTATGGCAAAAATATGATCACTTTATTATTTAATACCATTTGATATCTATATATATTAAACATAACTTGGTTGTTTACAAGTAAACTCCAGAAAGTAAGCTCCCTTTAAAGTATACTAAGTTTAGGATTAACCCTACATAAGGTGTGTGACCTCTTTTAGATGAAATTTCAACAATTTCATCTTCAGCTGATGTTTGTCTCCACGGAAACACTTTATTGTGGCGCTGCACACTACAGATCAGTAGGTGGCGGTAATGCACCATAAACTGGATTTCCAACCAGCAATAAACATCACAAGAAGAAAAACGTTCTTGTCTGTGACAGCGCAAGACACTTTTAACTCAATAGTTCGTAAATAATCAGTAATGGTGTTAATGTCTGCGTTGTTGTGTTCAGTCGATAGCTGGACTACATTGTCAGTGTTGTTGTTCGGTATATCTAATTAGCCGGATAGCTAACGAGATGCATTATTGATCTATAGATTTTCTTTCCATATGTGAACTTATATTATCATGTATTCTGGACACGTCTTTTAAGATTCCACACTCCCGTTTTCTTCACCGTCATTCATTTTCAATGTACATGTGTTATTTTATCACATTATATCTGATAATATCAGAAATCCCATCTTTCTTTCATGCAAGTAATGCAGTTTAATGCTGATTAACACAAGGGCAATTCTTGCTGCCTTCAGTGTTTCATACACAGAACTGACGATCACTGGAGGATTGTTGTGTTTCATTCAGAGTAAATTCCAGAGACTGTGTGTGTGAAAATCCCAGAAATACTCAAACCAGCCGTCTGACACCAACAATCATGCCACGCTCCAAACCACTAAGATCACATTTATCCCCATTCTGATGGTTGATGTGAACATTAACTGAAGCTCCTGACCCGTATCTGCATGATTTTATGCACTGCTGCCACATGATTGGCTGATTAGATAATCGTATGGATGATTGTGGCTTTGACAATGGACTTTTCTCAGGTTCAGAGGTACATTTGGCGTCCCTTGTGTCACTTCATGTCTCGTTACGACACAGCGTCTCGTTACTTCCCTTGGGGAACGGAGGTTACAACAGTAACAGGACGTTTGTTCTCCTAAAACCCAGAAGAGAATTCTCATTTGAGCCGTGGAGTTTCCTTACATATTTTGTGTTTTTTGATTTAGGATTCAACAGGGCAAAAGGCCACTCTTACGAAAAATTGGCATTTTTTTCTGGTCGCAAAGTGTATCAAGATTGAAAAAGTAATAGTTATATATATATAATAAGCTGTGGCCCGTGCATTTAAAGTAACTTCAGTGAATAAGATGCCGTATGCCCATCATACATTACATGACAGTCAATTAATAAAACCAATTGAAAAAACAGACCCAAGGTGCTCTAATACCAAGAGAAAGCTCTCTAATTATATTTGTGATACTTGCAATAAATGTAGTTTCACAGTTACTTTTCAGAACTTGATCCGACACTGAATGCTCAAGCAGCCTCATTTACACTTCGAGAACTCCTGATGTTGCTATGACAACACAAAAAACACTTCAGCCCTCCTTTCCTGTTTAATGAATCGGACGATCATGCAGAACACCTCAGGTTTGTAAAAGCATCTCTTTCTCAACGGCAATACCAGCAGTGATGACAGCCGACTCATCAGATCTCACGCTCTTTGCTTTCACATGACATCACTTAAAGCTAGTGATGGTGTCACTCATGAACAATTTGTTCATTTTGAACGAAACTTTTATGTGACTCAGAAGGACGAGTAGTCTCAGACAGTGATTCGTACCTTTTGTGTTGGCCGCACATGCGCGTTGCGCAACCTCTGTTGGTTTGTTACGGATAGGCGCTGTACAGGAAACAGAAACGATTAGTTCAGCTCTGGAGTCACGTGACAAAAGAACGACCGATTCAGACAAGAAGATTCCAGAACTAATCTTTCTGTTTCTCATAATTTGTCCTTTGGCTGCATTATAAGTTTTTGAGACTTTAATCAAAGTTTGCGTAAGTAGACGTGATGGGAGGGGATTTGGCTCTTGTAAATGGAACGTTTTAATTGAATTCTGCTCAAATAAATGAAAGAAATGACTTGAATAAAGATTTGTTCGTTTTGCTGAACGAGTCTCAAAGATCCAAGTCAGTAAAATAATCTGATCTTCCCATCACCATTTAAAGTCTGGACCGGGACATATCCTAAAGACCACACCCACAAGAACAAATCAATCAATCTGATTGGCTTCAGGCTTCGGCATGTGATTTGTGAAACAGTTTTCACGCTTTGCTTGTAAGCATCGAGAAATAAATTCAGATTGGATAAATAAATTCGATTTGTTTGTAGATTAATTAGGAGTTGAAAGTGACTGAAAATACATAAGCAAAAATGTAAATGAGAATGAAAGGATGAAACATATTTATTTATATATTTGGCATGATACGCCAGAAGAGAAGACTTTACTCGCCCTGAGAATCAACATCATTTGTGTGAAAAACAAATTACTAGAAGGCTTTGATTAAAATTCCTTTTCTTTTTTTAGGTGATGGGGCCTTTTACCCCATATTAGGGCAACATTTGTCAAGTTAAGCACAATTTTGAGACAGCAAGATGATTTTTGGAGTTACATATCCAAATAATGCTCATTTAAAATAACCTCTTTAAAAAGGGCAAAGTGTTTCCTGTTGGTTGGCATTAGACTATTGTACCCTTTGAGTTAAACAATGTAAAAACTGATTTATACATTCCAGAGGGAACCTGAGATCAGTCTTGTCTGATCTAAAATAATATCTTGTCATTTTCATTGATTTATTCAGTTTCACTGAGACAGACACGGCATATCATTCTAGCCCATACAAATAACATTTTAGTTGATAATAATGTGCAAAATGACAAAAACTGAAACAGACCAATCTTTAATTATTATCCAAATACTTGAATAAACATTTATTCATTTAAAAACATGTCTTAAAAGTATTAAAGATAACACATAATACAACTGTCCTTGATGTCCAGAAATAAGCAGTAAATATCCTGCAGTATTAGCGGCTTTGTGTTCTTCATGCTTTAGTGACGCTGTGTTTTACACCGTTTGTGATCATGTGTTATGTGTAGCATGTTTGTAAAGTAACAGCATTTAGAATTATTCTGACTAATGCGTAAGTTAGATGTAATGTTGTGATATTCCATATATGTTGTGGATGTATTGATTCATCTCATGTATATGTGGGTGTGTTTAAGTGAGGTAATTAACCCGTTTGTAAAGTGGTTCATTTTCCCAGTGACAGAATCAAACCCTTCCATCAATGAACTTTTTCATCAGGAATTCTGTCGATGAGACTAACACTGGAGTGAATGAGTATTCAGGTGTCCCAACAAACTGACTGTGGAGGCGGAGTGTGATCGGGCACCGATCTGTGGACAGTGAGGCCGGGAAAACTGAGTAGTTAAAGATTAACACCTGTTTGTATTATCAGCGATCTGTGACACAGAGATTAATGGGGAGGAGACCAGTAGAGTACTTCCAGAAGCGTTTGTGTGAATAAAGACGAAGGATGCCGTCTCCATAAGAACTAAAGGATTCGATACACTGACGTAATGACTCGTTTGGTTTGTGTTGATATGGAGTTCATCAAAGCACCAGTGAAACTCCAGAACAAACCCTACGTCTCACTGCAGCGTCTCGAGGATGTTTGTTGACATCATCAGTCGAGTGTCGCTCTGAAAAACAAACGCAGTAACATGCTGTAATCCTCATGCACATCAAAGCAAACACTGAAATTGCTGATGTTCTAAATGCTTTTGTGTGCGGCTGATACGATCACTAATCTACCCCGCTCAATGCAGAATATGCAAATGTCTGGAGCGTGCCGGTTTCTCAGAACTGCCGCAGTAGGTCGCAGAATACATTATAATCTCACGACCCACAAAGCCACAGATTCACTATAAACATGCAGATGCTTCTGTCATATGCTAATCTCCACATATGTGCAACGAGTAGACAAAATACCAAAATACATATCACAATCTTCTTTGGATTAAAGTGAGCGATTATAACTTCAGAATGTTGCTGCTTTTGTTGTACAATGGCTATTTGTGGAATATAATACTCCTATCTACTGCAGAATGTGCAGAATAAGCAGAGCAGAGCACTCCACTCGACTATTAACAGTTAAGATATATTCTTAACATAACCATTTTTATTTCCAACATGATGCACTGAACAAATTTGAGGTCATGTGGCACAAACTAGCATGCTAATGGTTGAGCACAATAGTATGCAGTACACAGAATATAATATATAGTGTGCAGAATGCAGTTAATAAACAGATCTGTGTTGAATGCACCTGATCTATCTTTACTGCAGGAAATGCATCAAGCAGGAACAGGAAGTGATGTCACTCATCTGAAATGCAGATAACATTTGAACAACTGTTTTCTCTTTTTAATTTAGTTTCATGTTAGTTTAGTTTTAGGATCCTAAACTTACATCATTTAAATGTGCTTAGTGTTTAATATAAAATAACTTTTAATAACAGGTTTGTTTAATTCTTATTATAATTATTTTCATAGTCCACATGTTGCTTTTCGTCACCATTACATTTTAATGAGTTATAAAGGATAATTAACATACATAACATACATAGCTGGAGTGGTGGTGGCGTAGTGGCTAAAGCACAGGGCTGTTACTCAGAGGGTCCCTGGTTCGAACCCCACGGCCACCACCATTGTGTCCTTGAGTAAGACACTTAACTCCAGGTTGTTCCGGGGGGATTGTCCCTGTAATAATTGCACTGTAAGTTGCTTTGGATAAAAGCATCTGCCAAATGCATAAATGTAAATGTAAGTTTGTCTAAATTGCTTTATTTTAGAGAGACAGAATTCAGAATTTGACTTCAACCCTGTTATGGGAAATATATATATCATATTTTTAGCACAAAGCACAAGAATACTAATGAAATAATATTTGTTAGTCACGACTGTTGTTAGACTCTTTTGTACTGATCATCAACACTAAAACATTTTGAATGTAACAGGGTTACCATAAAACACTGTAAATTAGAATAATTCTGTATTACATTACATTATAAGTATTATTAATTTAATTTTAATTGATCAATTGTCACACATTATACATACATTTCTGCATATACATGGTGAAATTATTTATTTTTCACATATCCCAGCTAAGCTGGGGTCAGAGTGCAGGGTCAGCCATGATACGGCGCCCCTGGAGCAGATAGGTTCAAGGGCCTTGCTCAAGGGCCCAACAGTGGTGTCTTGGTGGTGTTGGG
Source organism: Xyrauchen texanus (assembly GCF_025860055.1). Lineage (NCBI taxonomy): Eukaryota > Metazoa > Chordata > Actinopteri > Cypriniformes > Catostomidae > Xyrauchen > Xyrauchen texanus. The sequence goes on from NC_068307.1 coordinate 28,578,906, forward strand.
GCTTGAACCCCTGACCTTCTGATCAGTAACCCAGAGCCTTAACCGCTGAGCCACCACTGCCCTATTAACGGTGATTCATTAAGAAACACCAATTGATACAACCAGAAGTGACAGAGTTCAAAAGGTCATGATGAATTGCAGTGATCAAGCATTGAAGAATGTGTGTGATTAAACTCCAGGTCTCGTCGCGTGTAAAAGTGGATTAATAGAGCCTTGGTCCATATGAGCGATTGCAACTCGCGGTTTCCAATCAGTATAAAAGAACAGCGAAAGTTAGAAAGAATTTGTGTTCATTAAAACACAGCCAGTGCCATCTTTAGCTCTAATTCAATTATATCATTCAGATACTGCCAAAATGTATGTTCTTTAATCAGTAACTTTGTTTTGTTTCCCAGTATAAATTTCTAGACATCTTAAAACAAGATAAATTACTTGAGAAGCAAAACTGTATAAGACAAGTTTCAAAGTGAGTCAGTATCAACTGCTATTGTAAAGAAACCAGCAATTACAACATTCTTAAACCCGTTTCGCATGTACGATCAAACCGGTGTGATTACACTAGGCTGGGCTCAGATGTGTATGATCAAACCGGTGTGATTAAACTCGGCTGGGCTCAGACGAGTACGATCAAACCGGTGTGATTACACTAGGCTGGGCTCAGATGTGTATGATCAAACCGGTGTGATTACACTAGGCTGTGCTCAGAAGTGTACGATCAAACCGGTGTGATTAAACTCGGCTGGGCTCAGAAGTGTACGATCAAACCGGTGTGATTACACTAGGCTGTGCTCAGAAGTGTACGATCAAACCGGTGTGATTACACTAGGCTGTGCTCAGAAGTGTACGATCAAACCGGTGTGATTACACTAGGCTGGGCTCAGAAGTGTACGATCAAACCGGTGTGATTACACTAGGCTGAGCTCAGAAGTGTACGATCAAACCGGTGTGATTACATTAGGCTGTGCTCAGAAGTGTACGATCAAACCGGTGTGATTACACTAGGCTGGGCTCAGAAGTGTACGATCAAACCGGTGTGATTACATTAGGCTGTGCTCAGAAGTGTACGATTAAACCGGTGTGATTACACTAGGCTGTGCTCAGAAGTGTACGATCAAACCGGTGTGATTACGCTAGGCTGGGCTCAGACGCGTACGATCAAACCGGTGTGATTACACTAGGCTGTGCTCAGACGTGCCCATCAGCTGCTCAAATAGTCTATTCAACATCACAATATCTTATTTATTTAATTTATACAAACATTAAAATAATCACCAAATTAAAGTATAAACGATCATTGGTCATTGTGTGTGACCAATTATGGCAGCAAAAATATTCAATTTATAATTAGATTTAATTTCTGTAAATTAAATATACAGTATAATCTCTAAACTAATTTGCTAAACATTTCACTTTACTACTAACTTGTAATATTATGCATGTTGTAACGCAGTTCAATGGAAAGGAGGAGGCGAGAACCATTGAGGCTTGACAATATAAATAATATATTTAATGATAAACTTAAACAAAAGACACAAACACACACATGACGGACATGTCCGTAAACACTCTCTCTCTCTCCCGCACCATCTTCCGCAGTCGGACTTTATCCCTCTCGGAGGCTTGATTAGCCTGATAAGGGACCGGGTGTGTAGAATCACGACCCTCTACCCTGCCACACATGTAAATGTAATGTATTATTTTAAATAAATATTACACTTGCACCCCCTGCAATGGACTGGCGACCTGTCCAGGGTGTCCCCCGCCTTTCGCCCAATGTTAGCTGGGATAGGCTCCAGCCCCCTGCGACCCTGTACACAGGATAAGCGGTTGACGATGGATGGATGGATGGATTACACTTGCACCACTTAAAATGTTTTATGTTTTTAGCATAAAAAGCACAGAGTTTCAGTCCTCATCTAGTTGTGGCCTTTTTTTTTTTTTTCATTGACACCATGTGCTGTATTAGAAAGAACAGATTAACTTGGATTAACTCATTTTCAAACAGCCCTTTAAAAATCCTAATCTGTCATTGACCAAAATGCCACCCCAAAGTTTGCACCTGATAGGCCAAATATAATCTAGTCACAATTTTTCCACAATTACTTGTGTCTTGTTTTAAGGACAATAAGATACTGATGAAGAAATATATTTTTTGCAGTGTCGTAAGAGAGAGAGCACACATCTGCAGAATCATCCGACATCCTGATGTATGAGGGAATGATGGGAAATAATAGAGTGCAATAAACATCCCACATGCTAGAGAGAAAAACTAGAGAGCAGCAAATATGAATAAATCAGTACAGAAGCGCTGCTGTAGAATGCGCTGAATCCAGAGCCAGCGCACACATGAGCAGCTCAATTAGACACCGCAAAGCACAATTAAACCAGCAGCAAACGAATGCAGCGAGGAAATGCATGCAACAGATGACCCGAAAAATGTCTTTGTGAAGGCAGGAAATCCCAGGTAATTTCCTTTTCATTAGAAACAGCCGTGACTAAATGCACCGCTGAATGGAGTCTTCCCAGCATGCAGTGGCGCGGCTCAGTCGACTTTGGGTCTCGTCCAGCGAGTGAATACAGAGAAAAGCTCAGCACTGCACTGGACCGGTTCTTTTATTTTCTCTCTTTCTGTTCAGAATAAAACAGGTTGATTGTTGGGAATGTGTGCAGTCGTTTCTACAGAGGCTATTCTTTAAGGGAACAAGCACACAGTGTTCCAGAGCGCCGGACGGACGGGATGTTTTCAAACTTTGAATTTTTGTGTCATTAAAGAGCTTTGAAAAGAGCTGCATGCTGCGAATTTGACCGACCTGACTAGAGCGAACAACTAATCAGTCACTTAAACCAAAGACAGCTGGTTTTCAACGCACGCACGCGCACACACACACACACACACACACACACACACACACACACACACACACACACACACACACACACACACACATACACACAGAAACACACACACACACACACACACACACACACACACACACACACACACACACACACAAACACACACACACACATACACACAGAAACACACACACACACAGACACACAGACACACACACACACACACACACATGCACACCGTTCCTCATAGCAAGACAACATGGTGTTGAAGATACAAAAAAAAAAGCCAGCAACTAGATGAGATGAAACTGCATCATTTTTAAAAGTGTTTTTCTCCTGAAAATGAAATGATGTGAACAGATGCTTTACAGTCATTCCGTTCAGGAAACAATATTTCAGGAGGTTTGGGAAGGTTCTGATTAGGATATTAAACATTAGCATAATGGGTCATTTGTGTACTGGGAGATGAATATGCTAGGCTAGCTACTGCAGAATAAATAGTAAGTGATAAAACAAGCCTTCCCCTTCTGTCGCTCTCTCCACGTTGTGTCGGAGAAGCGACACTAGGGGTCTCTCTTGAGCGCCGATATTCACCTCTGATCTTATTGAAAAGGGCCAATGGGAGTTGGCAGTCGGTATTTGCATACCCCGCACCCGGACATACGGGTATTTAAGCGGGGCAAATACAGGAGTTCATTCAGAAAATTTCTTCGGAGCCGATGGTCTGTCTGCAGTTTGCTGCGAGTTACACGCCACTTAAACGTTCCTGTTTTCCTCTGACGATCTGCATGCTGTTGGATCTTGACGGCGCACAACAGCGGCTTTCTCCTTCTCAGTGCACGGCGTGCATTGTTGCCCCTGAGCTTCGACAGCGCAGACACGTACACACACACACACTGTGTATTAAAAGAGTTTTTACTAAAAGAGTAATTTTCTCTAAAAGAGCAAACACAGCGGCGTTGAACGTCCTTTTAAGGAAGCGTCTTTTTCAAGATGCCTTTCCGCCCCTGTGTTGTTCCTGGATGCGGTAGAGTGCTCTCTGCTTCAGACGGCCACAGGCGCTGTCTCGTGTGTTTGGGCCGCGATCACACCAAGGCGGCGTTTGTGGATGGTTCATGTTCTCACTGCGAGAACATGACCGTGACCACGTTGCAGTCGCGGCTCGCTTTCAACAGAAAGCAAGCCACCCCAGCTGCACCCCGCATTGCTCCTTCTTCCCACGGGATTAAGGATGGTGCGGTTGGCACTGGGGCGATTTGGGGCGGCAGCGGTGCAGTTTCGCGGGTAGCCCCCGCGAACCTCCCGTTCCCGACACGCTCGCTGGTCTCCGTCCACGCCACGGCGATAGCGGCTTCGCCTCACGGCCCGGCTGTCTATCCTCCCGAGTCCGAAGCAGATGAGCTCGCCGCTGCATCGGAGAGTGCGGTGTCTGATGCCGAGGACTCCCCTGGACTGCCGCCTTCGGGCCAGCAGGCCCAGGCTGAGGCCGACGCTCAGATGTCCGACATGCTTGCCCGGGCCACCTTGAGCGTGGGGTTGGACTGGAACCCTCCATCCTCCCCACAGCCTTCTCGGTTGGATGATTGGTTCCTGGGGGCAGCGCGCCGTTCGCGGCCTCGCATCCCCCCAGTCCCTTTCTTCCCGGAGGTGCATGATGAGCTGACGTCTAGGTGGAGAGCCCCGCTCTCCGCTCGTCTAGGTGCCACCCGCTCCACTCTCTCCACCCTCGACGGCGGAGAGCGCCACAGGTACGACGCGATTCCCCAGGTTGATAGGGCAGTTGTGCACCATCTATGCCCCGGTAGCCCTACCTCCTGGCGGGGTCGCCCCGTACTCCCATCCAAGCCCTGTAGGACAACATCCTCGCTTAACGTGAAGGCCTACACTACGGCTGGACGGCGCTGCCTCCGCCCTGCATGCGATGGCCCTCCTGCAAGTCCACCAGGCCAAAGCTCTCAGAAACATGCACGGGGGTGGACCTGATCCTGATGTGCTACAGGAACTGCGCTCAGTGACCGACCTCGCCCTGAGAGCGACGAAGGCCACAGCGCAGGCACTCGGACAGACGATGGCCACCCTGGTGGTCCAGGACCGCCATCTTTGGCTCAACCTGGTCGAGATGCGTGAGGCTGACAAAAACCGCTTCCTGGACGCACCTGTCTCCCAGATTGGCCTTTTCGGTGACACCGTCGAGGACTTCGCCCAACAGTTCTCCGCGGTGAAGAAGCAGACGGAGGCCATTTCGCACATCATGCCCCGCCGCAGACCTGCCGCTATGGGCCTGCACCGTCTGCCCGCCGAGGGCGTCCCCCTGCGAGGAAACCAGCTCCTGCTCCGCCTCAACCCGGGCCCAGCTCTCAGCCCCAGCGTCGAGCACTCCGCAGGCGGCGACGCCCGGTCTCACGAACCCCTCCAGGACCCGGAAGGCTCCCAAGCGTTCCTGAGACAGCCGACCCAGAGCTGAAGACGTTAGCTCCGGAGGTGGTAAGACCGCTCCGTCCCCCGGTGGAGGGCCGGGAGGAGAATCCTTTGTTTTTTCATTTGCCACACCCCCTGATGGGGGCTGTGGTACCCACATTCTCAATAAAAGAGCTATTTCCTTTGCCTCTGGGTCACCTGGCCCGCAAATGCCGTTTTCACGGCAATGTGCTTTCAGATCACAACAGTCCCGGTACACCAGACGCGGCGATTCCGCCTTCCGCCTGCCCACGACTGTCCCCCGGCCAGCCGGTTCAGACGAGTCCAGAGGACGCCAACATCAGACCTCCTCCTCAGTCAAGAACCCGCCCCCTGCCGGACGCGCGGAGCAAGGTAAGTGCTTTGAGTCTATTCTCAGCACCTCAGCCTCAGGCTGCAACGAAGCCGCCCGACGCTGCATTACCTGTTCCGCCCCGCTGCAAGGCCCCGCTGGGTACATCCAAAATACTCGTCCCTTTGGTGCCCCTAGCGCAGAGCTGGGAAGCATGGCTTTCGCTTCCCAATGCATCACGCTGGCTGCACCGGACCATTCGACTCGGTTACGCAATTCAGTTTGCCCGGCTCCCGCCCCCTTCAGGGGCGTCCGCTTTTCCGCAGTACACGGCGAGCACGCCAGTTCCCTGTGCACGGAAATAGCGACCCTCTTAGCCAAGGGCGCGGTAGAGCCTGTCCCTCCAATCGAAATGAGGAAGGGTTTCTACAGCCCTTACTTCATTGCACCCAAGAAAGGCGGCGGCTTACGAACAATCCTGGACTTGCGAGTTTTCAATCGGGCCTTGTTAAAACTCCTGTTCAAAATGCTTACGCAGAGAAATATTCTGGCTGGCGTTCAGCATCTAGATTGGTTCGCAGCGGTGGACCTGAAGGACGCGTACTTCCACGTCTCAATTCTGCCACGACACCGACCCTTCCTACGGTTCACGTTCGACGGCCAGGCATTTCAGTACAAAGTCCTCCCCTTCGGCCTGTCTCTGTCCCCTCGCGTCTTCACGAAAGTCGCAGAGGCGGCCCGTGCCCGCTACGACTCAGTCTCAATGACAGCATGTCTCACGAGCGAGCGTGCTCAGTCGGTGCTGGACTGCCTCGCTTCCTTCAAGCCAGGCACAGTGGTCCCTCTAAAACCTTTCCAGAGGCTCCTGGGGCATATGGCGTCCTCCGCGGCGGTCGCGCCGCTGGGGTTGATGCATATGAGACCACTCCAGCACTGGCTCCAGACTCGAGTCTCGAGACAAGCATGGCACCGCGGCACGCATCGGGTAAGGATCACCCCTGCCTGCCTCAAAACACTCCGACCCTGGACAGACCTCTGCTTTTTACGGGCAGGAGTGCCCCTGCAGCAGGTGTCCTGACGCGTCCTGGAAACAACCGACGCCTCCCAGTCCGGGTGGGGTGCAGTGGGCACGCAGCAGCAGGCCGTTGGAAAGGGGCCCCGCTGCGTTGGCACATCAATTGCCTGGAGTTGCTGACCGTCCTTCTTGCTCTCAGGAAGTTCCTCCCGTTAGTTGTCCTCGTGAGATCGGACAGCACCACGGTGGTGGCGTACATAAATCGCCAAGGTGGCGTACGCTCCCACCACATGTCACAACTCGCCGCCGTCTCCTCCTATGGAGCCAGCAGCGACTCAAGTCGCTGCGTGCCACTCACATCCCTTGCAAGCTCAACGTCATAGCGGACGCGCTATCATGACAACGCCTGCCCGGCGGGGAGTGGAGGCTTCACCCCCAGTCGGTCCAGCTGATTTGGGAACGGTTTGGCAAGGCCCAGGTAGACCTGCTCGACTCCCAGGAAACCTCCCACTGCCCGCTCTGGTATGCCCTAACAGAGGCTCCCCTCGGGACAGACGCGCTGGCACACAGCTGGCCCTCGGGGCTGCGCAAGTACGCATTTCCCCCAGTGAGCCTTCTTGCACCGGTGCTGTGCAAGGTCAGGGAGGACGAGGAGCAAGTCACGTTGGTGGCCCCCTACTAGCCCACTCGGACTTGGTTCTCGGAACTCAGGCTCCTCGCGACAGCTCCTCCCTGGCGAATTGCCCTGAGAAAGGACCTCCTCTCTCAGGGACGGGGCACGCTCTGGCACCCGCGCCCAGACCTCTGGAACCTCCACGTCTGGTCCCTGGACGGGACGCGGAAGAGCTAGCCAGCTTACCGGCGACCGTTGTGAATACCATCAACCAAGCCAGAGCCCCCTCTACCAGGTACCTTTATGCCCTAAAGTGGCGCTTGTTCACAGATTGGTGTTCTTCCCGAGCCGAAGACCCGCAGAGATGCGCGATTAGGTCAGTGCTTCTGTTCCTACAGGAGAGGCTGGACAGGAGGCTGTCCCCGTCCACCCTCAAGGTGTATGTTGCCGCTATCGCCACCCACCACGATCCTGTAGACGGCAAGTCTTTGGGTAAGCACGACCTGATCCTCAGGTTCCTGAGAGACGCCTGGAGGTTGAATCCCTCCTGGCCAGGCCTAGTTCCCTCCTGGGATCTCTCGGTAGCCTTGGCAGGACTCCAGAGACCTCCCTTCGAGCCGCTCGAATCAGTTGGACTCAGGGCCCTCTCTCTTAAGACGGCCCTGCTGATCGCGCTCGCCTCCATTAAGAGGGTCGGGGACCTGCAAGCGTTCTCTGTCAGCAACACTTGCCTGGAGTTCGGTCCGGCAGATACGTCTGTGATCCTAAGACCGCGACCGGGCTATGTGCCCAAGGTTCCTACCACACCATTCCGAGATCAGGTAGTGAACCTGCAAGCGCTGTCCCAGGAGGAGGCAGACCCAGCCCTTTCGTTGCTGTGTCCAGTGCGCGCCCTGTGCATTTACCTGGACCGCACACAGAGCACCAGACGCTCTGAGCAGCTCTTTGTCTGCTTTGGGGGACGGCAGAAAGGGAATGCCGTCTCCAAACAGAGGCTCGCCCACTGGGTTGTCGATGCATCACACTGGCTTATCACACCCAGTCCGTGCCCCTACCCTTACGGGTCCGAGCTCACTCAACAAGGGGTGTTGCGTCCTCGTGGGCACTGGCCAAGGGAACCTCCCTAGCAGACATCTGTAGAGCCGCGGGTTGGGCAACACCCAACACCTTCGCGAGGTTTTACAACCTCCGCGTTGAGTCAGTTGCGTCTCGTGTTTTCTCAGGTCCGAGCCCGTAGAACTCGGTAACACGTAGACCGACCGGCCGGGTGGATCGCTTGCACCCAGCACCCTTTTCCTGACGTCAAGGTAAAGTAGTGCGCCTTCTTCCCAGGGCGCCCCACTCCGAGTCGGGCCCCTGGTCGATTCCTCCCCAGCCCTCCGGGTCCGCGGTTCAGTGGAGGAACTCGCCGACCCAAGCCACTGCGGGTACCCTGATGGCCACCCCGTACTGGTATAGGGGCTCCACAGGTAAAATAAGAAGGCCTCCTGTTCGGACTCCCCTGTGTGTAATTCCACGGTTCTGTCCCCTTACGAGCGGACTCCCGTGTCTCCCTTAGGCAGTTACAGCTGCCTCGGTCGCCGTGCTGTAGCAACTCCCCTTTCGAGGCTGGATCTACCACCGCACCATACTTTCCACACGAGCCCTAAGACGGCCGTGTGATGTGTCTACCACTTTTCCTCCCCAAGAATAAGGGCAGGTGTGGTCTCCGCGAGGGTCTGGGTAAGACCCCTTCCCTATATGCGTGTAAGGGCCCCGGCCGTGATTGCTCTATGCGAGAAACATAGAGAGAAAAGAGGCCCAGCCAGGCTGGCCCGTTCCCATGTTGGCAAACATCGCCTTGTTCCCCTCCCAGGGTAACTAGAAGGACTCCGATGTTCTTATTGGGCATTGGGGAAGGGTACGTGCAGCCAGGTACAGACGATGCATGGCACTGGATGAAATCCCTGCCCGCCTCTGTATCGGCGGTCCACGTACAAGGTTCAGCGCATGGCAAGATTGGAATGGGTCCCCTAGTGTCGCTTCTCCGACACAACGTGGAGAGAGCGACACTAGGGGAACGTTTGGTTACGTATGTAACCTCCATTCCCCGAGGGAGGGAACGACACGTTGTGTCTTTCCTCCGCCATGTCGCTGAACCGAGCCACTGTTGTGGCCGGACCATTTCCGACTCCTCAGAAAAATCCTGAATGAACTCCCGTATTTTCCCGCTTAAATACCCGTATGTCCGGGGCGGGTATGCAATACCGACTGCCAACTCCCATTGGCCCTTTTCAATAAGATCAGAGGTGAATATTGGCGCTCAAGAGAGACCCCTAGTGTCGCTTCTCCGACACAACGTGTCGTTCCCTCCCTCGGGGAATGGAGGTTACATACGTAACCAAACGTTAATCCTCGTATAAGTGCTTAATATTTTTTGATGCTTCATGTTGCATCTTTATGTGATACTACCACACAATGAACTTTAAAAACAAATAACGACATCCAGGAGCGCCTCCATACTTAAACAGTGCAAAACTACCACAAAATATTTTTTTATCAAATCACACTAGATTAGTTTTTCCTGGGGTTGGTGTTTTATAGAAGGTAAAAGACTGAAGGAGCGATTCGCGTCATATCTAAAGACATTTTCTCAACGAACATGAGGCATCTCAACATTATGCTAATGCTAATGCTAATGTATGACACCTGAGCGATGCGCTCGGACGAGTTCTGTCTGATCACATGCAGCTCCTGTAGACATTACACATGTCTGTTACAAACATTCGTCCTGATAATTGCATCTTTATCGAAGCTAATGATGTGTATGCATATGCAAATATATGCAAACATATGCAGTCCCCTCATTTTCATAACACTTTTATAACATCAAAGCCTTCATCGTCACGAGGTGCAACAGTATCAACAAAACAAAAGCAATTCAGTCTCTCTCTATTAACCAGAAATCCCTTACATTTAAACTACTCTGGAATTTTTCAGACATAATAGCAATGATTTCACGTGGTCAGAGTTGATCATTTATGTAGCAAAAAAAGTTTGTAATTGGTCATGAAATGTGAGCTCATCTTCATCAAAGTCACAAGTATAGACAAACACAATGTGCTTAAGATAACAACACACACAATTATAATCTTTCATGTCTTTATTAAACAGATCCCATTAAACATTCACAGTGAAAATGTAAGTGAACACCTGAAGTTAATAACTGGTCGATTCTCCTTTGGCAGCAATAACATCAAGCAAGTGTTTCCGGTGCTGTGGATTAGTTCTGTGCAACATTCAGAAGGAATATTGGACCATTCTTCCTTACAGAACTGCTTCAGATCAGACACATTCTTAGGATGTCTGGTGTGAACGTCTCTCTTGAGGTCATTCCACAGCATCTCTATTGGGGTTAGGTTGTGAATCTGACTGGGACACTCCAAAAGGTGGATTTTATTTTTCTGTAGTGGATTTACTTCAATGTTTAGAGTCATTGTCCTGCTGTGTCACAAAACTTCTACTGAGCTTCAGCTGGCACACTGCCATACTTCACTGTTAGCATAATATTTTCATGTTGGTATGTGGTGTCCTTTTAACATCATACGTAGAGCTGCATGTTCTTCCCAAACAATTCAACCATAGTTTCATCAGTCCACAAAACACTTTCCCAGTTGGCAAATTGAGGTGTGCAGCAATGTTTTTATTGGAAAGCAGCGGCTTCCTTAACGATGTCCTGTCATGAACACATAACTGTTTAATGTTTTCTGTACAGTAGACTCATGAACAGAGATGTTCACCAGTTCCAGTGATTTCTTCAAGACTTTATCTGTTCCTCCAGGGTCCTTGTTTACCTCATTGATCATTCTGCGGAGTTCCCTTTGAGTCATCTTGACTGGACGGCCACTTCTAGTGAGTGTACCTATAGTACTAAATCATCTCCATTTATAGACAGTTTGTCTAACTGTGAGCAGATGAATATCTAACTGCCACTTCTAGTGAGAGTACCTATAGTACTAAATCATCTCCATTTATAGACAGTTTGTCTAACTGTGGACAGATGAATATCTAACGGCCACTTCTAGTGAGAGTACCTATAGTACTAAATCATCTCCATTTATAGACAGTTTGTCTAACTGTGAACAGATGAATATCTAACGGCCACTTCTAGTGAGAGTACCTATAGTACTAAATCGTCTCCATTTATAGACAGTTTGTCTAACTGTGAGCAGATGAATATCTAACAGCCACTTCTAGTGAGAGTACCTATAGTACTAAATCGTCTCCATTTATAGACAGTTTTTCTAACTGTGGACAGATGAATATCTAACGGCCACTTCTAGTGAGAGTACCTATAGTACTAAATCATCTCCATTTATAGACAGTTTGTCTAACTGTGGACAGATGAATATCTAAACTCTTCCAGATAACTTTGTAACACTTTCCAACTTTATGCAAAGCAGCAATTCTTGATCGCAGGTCTCCTGAGATCTCTTTCGGTCAACATCAGCAGATGCTTCTTGTGAATAGCAAACTCAAAATATTTGAGTGCTTTTTATAAGTCAAAGTAGCTCCAACCCACACCTACAATCTTGTTTCATTAATTGGATGCCAGGTTTGCCAACTCCTGACTCTTGTTGATGTCATTAGCTTAGGGGTTCACATACTTTTTCCAACCTACACTGTGAATGTTTTTTACACTGTGAATCAGATTTTAAGACAAATTTATTTATAAATGCAGGTAATTCCAAAGGGTTCACAAACTCTTTCTAGCCAATGTGAGTGATATCTATCTTAAAATCTGATGAAATAAAAATTTGACTCCACTCTGAAATCATCTATTTGCTAGCTAACCTTCTGTAGCAAACCGTTGGCAACAATGAAGTATTTGCCGCAAAGCACATTTGCATGTGAAAATAATGAGTGCCGAATTTGTGGCAATTTTGCCAGAACTCTTGATTTTTGTAAGGGAAATAGTGGTTTGCAACTGTGAAATCAACTAGGCTATTGGCCAGTTAAAGTAAGGGGAAGAGCCCTTGGATATGACTCATCCCAATTTCCTGTTTCAGTGTCAACACAAGAACAGAGGCTCGCCCACTGGGTTGTCGATGCCATCACACTGGCTTATCACACCCAGGCCGTGCCCCTACCCTAAATGGGGAGTTCACTGCATTCCCGTTCAAACTGGCTAGTGGCTACATATCAATAAAGAGTACTTCTGTCTTTTCTCCACATAATCTCCTATGAAAGCTTTGTGGGTTCTGCACATAAATGTGTGGGATCTTCTGCGTCTGTGTTTGCGCAGTATTGATTACGTGAGTGGCCAGAAGCCCAGAATACATTCATGCAACATATTGCCAGATGCACACGAGAATCCACAGGCAACTGATCCACACATGCGAGCAACAGACCTATACACACTCAATTTACAAATCAACGCACCAAAAAACTGCACAAATATACCTTTTTCTTTGCTCACGATACAATCCACAAGTACATACGTGTATGTGTAATTTAATTCACAAATAAATGCCGTTTGTATTGGTATATTCTTGGAGAATGTCTGTTCTGCAGTCTTGACATACACACACATGCAATGCTGGGGCAAATGTCAATTCATTAAAATAAAAATATCCAGTAGATTTTGCTATTTGTATTTAAAAAAAAATTCTATTGATCTTCTGAGAGATGAAGGCTATTCCATTCACTTCTGTTTTGAAAGAATAAAACAAACTTGATCTAACCGGGACAGAGAGAAATGGAGAACCCACATGGGCAACAACAAGAATACAATTACAAATCTGTAATTTGAGAACCAGACCCCTCATAGGTCCTTTAATGAACGGTCTATAACGAGCACGTGCATTGCTGCAAGTAGAGGATTCTTGGATGAAAAGAACATTTGAAGAGTACATCATTTATTTGAAAAGATATGGTCAATTGTAACATTATAAATGCCTTTTTTTTTCTTCTTTTTTTTGTGGTAATTTTCAATTATTTTCAGTCAATTTAATGTATCCTCTGTGAACATTTCAGAAAACAATGTCTGTCTGGTCCCGATGGGCTGAAGGTTTGGACTGGTGAATCGTAGAGTTCCTAAATAACGTCTCTAATGCTGAGTGACCGGTGTGTTTTTGTGCAGGAAAGATCAAATATATTCCAATTCAGCATTGAGAAACAACTTTTCAATATGATAATCAGTACTATCAAGGCCAAAATCACTAATATTGACCAACAGCTTTATTAAATATTTTGTGAATTCTGAAGATACAATGTGTACCTAAAGCCATTAAATGTCATTAAAAAAGCCTAAACTCCTACATTTTTTAGACTACTTGACTATTCATCTTATCCTGTAATTCAGTGTCTTGCTGTTGTATTTCTCTATGTACAGGTACTACCATGGTAATTTGATATACGATTACCATATTCATATACATTTGAATATACATGGTGCTTCAAGGTAATTCAAATAATATCATCATACTACTACAGTACTTCACTATACAACTACCTTATTCATATACCATTGTATTAACATGGTGCTCCCAAGTAATGGCATATGTCCAAAAACATGGTAATGCCATGGTACTTTTCTGATGTGTTTTCATGAAGACTAAGTGTTATTCTGGTACACTTTTGGTGGTAAAAGCTTTACCTGCAGTGTCATTCAAGCTGTACACGTGTTGAACTTAATAAAGACCTTCTTCATCACTGGTATACGATAGGATGCATTTGCAGGTTTGGCTTCCATTGATTGTAGATCCACTTAAACCAGCGTTATATTTATTTACCATATTTTAAAATATTTTGTGAGCGTCTTGGCAAGTGAGAGTGTGCACAAATGATTCAGTAGCGCGCACATGAGCTTTGTGAGGCATTCAGACAATCGTGATCCGATTCAGACCGCTTTGCTATTACACGTGACCAATTCATTGTAAAGAACTGAATCAGATGAGCGATTCATTTAGTTCTGATTCAAAACTGGCGATAGTAAACACCGGTGTGATGTATGATGTAGTGGTGATGTAGGAGTTGTGTAAAATCAGATGTGATCAAGGGGCTTTATACTGTTCGTGCCATTGGGTTAGGGTTAGGGTTAGGGTTAGGGTTAGGGACTGTATGTCTAACCCTCACAGACTTGTTGTCATTCCCGTTAAAAATCAAAGATGGAGCTACCGTGAATAAAGTCTTGAAAGATGTTAAATTTAACATCAGAACACAATCCCCAATCTTTTACCAACTTTAATAAACTGGTAACGCTTTACAATATGTTTCCATTTGTTAACATTAGCTATTGCATTAGATATCATGAAATAACAATGAACAATAAATTTTTTACAGCATTTATCATTTTTTGTTAATGCTAGTTCATAAAAATGCAAGGAGCCCTGCCGCCTGGAAGTGGAGGAACGGCCGCCAATCGTGAGGGGAGAAGGAGCTCCTAACCGACCGCCTGGATCGTTCAGGGCCGCTGCCAGGGGTGGAGGAGTCCCCTACTAGCCGCTGAAATGCGGCGGGGTCTGAGACCGCCGATCGCGAGTGAGGAGGGGCTCACTGATGACCGTCTGGAGCAGGAGAACCGCTGCCAGTGGCAGGGGAGATCCCTTCTGTTCCCCGAGAATGCGGTGGGGTGTTCTGTCCACCAGGGGCTGGAGGACTGTCATCCATTAGAGGGTGGAGGAGTGGCCGAGGACCAAGCTACGGCGTATTGGAGAACCAGCGATTAAGAGGTTTTTTTTTCTTTGTCACTCTCCTCTCTCTCTCCCACTGCCACTCTGTGTAGGCCTCTTCCCTCTCTTTTAAATGTAACTGTATTTTTTGTTGGGGGGTACTGCACTGTTACAGGGAGAACCCTCTATTTTTCATTATTGTTTCCCTCCCCCTGTCCCCTCTCAGATTCTGTTAGGCGGGATGACCTGCTGGCAGATGGGGCATAAGGCACGCCCTCCCCCAGGGAAAGAGGTGTGGGGGTGTACGTCATGCTGGGGGCACCCCAGCCTGAGAGAAAGAGGGAGTAATGTGACAGGGTGGGGCCGAGTCATGATTTTACACACCCGGTCCCTTATCAGGCTAAGCAAGCCTCTGAGAGTGATAAAGGCCGACTGCAGATGGTGGTGCGACAGAGAGAGAACATTTAAGGGCAGCTGTCCGTCCTATGTGTGTGTTTGTGTCTTTATATTTATTATTTATATTCTCCAGCCAGTTCTCACCTCCTCCTTTCCATTGAACTGCTTTACAGTATTGTTTATTGTTAGTTCGTGTTAGCAAATTAATTCTTATTTTAAAGTAAATATAATAAAATATATATGTGTGTAACACTGCAAAACAATTTTCTTATTTTGTCTGTTAAAATATCTAAACATCCTTTTTTTTTACTTGAGTAGCAGAATGACAAGTTATCAAGTCTTGTTTTAGAGGAATCTCACAATTGTGTGCGGTTTATGCTTAAAACAAGAAAAAACTATTTACCAATAAAGGAAGAAAAATATCGTTTTATCTTTGAATTATTTTTTTTTTAGACTTTTCTGAAAACAAGATAAAATATTTTGTCATTTTTCTTTAAGTTACTGTTATTTATTTTACTGGAAAACCAGACAAAAATTCTCAGTGTATTTCTGTGTTATTTTATGTAAATGTGTTTTTTTTCAGGGTCTCAGAAGTATTATTACTTTAGATGAATTTGCCCATCTTTAAAATTCAGAAACTGCTGGAAATCTCTGTACATACATTTACATTTATTGAGTCTGAAATCTCTCTAACAGGATATGTGGATAATTTGAGAGAATCTGTGGGATTATAGGCACAAATCTCATGTTTGATTTCACAGATAAAGACGCATCATAACAGAGCGAGAGAACTGATAGCGCCCGCTGCTCCTCGCGGTGGTAAAGCTCAAATCAATGCGCACAGCAGCTCAAACTACACCAGTTAAATGTGTAAGTGAGCTGCCGATAGCTCGATGTGTGATTAGACGGGATGCTCAAACACCGCCGGCTGACCACCACACACAGAAACCAGTAATACATACATCACCTCATAGAATGAGAGAGAACAAAGACTTCATCACAGAAACAATTAAAACACAAACTGAATTTTCTGAAGAACTGATGGTGGTTCTGAGTGTTTGTTAGCACATGCTACGTGGTTTCTAAGGTGTTGTGGTTGGTTGAAACAGTCACCTCTCAAATCAAAACAACACAAAACTGACCATTCATTCGTTTTGATCACTGAAGTAAATGGTTTTGAAAGAGTAATGCCCCTGTTCTGTATCCATCAGCTCAGACTATTGAAAGCTGTTGTGGATTTTCTGTATTTCCCTGTTTAGAAGAAAAAGTAATGACTTCTCAACATCTCAATCATTCACTGCTGAAAGCTCATTAGCATCAGCACATTTAATCCTCAGTATTGGCAACAAATACGAGTCTTGTCCGTCTGTCTACGAGAGCACATTCACACGCCGAGCGTTTTCACTATGTTTATCTGCATTAATGGAGATCAGCAGCAGATTCAGACCTTCAAAATGAGTCCTATGTAAATAAAGAACATGGCACGTAAGGAAATCCAAGAAAACACACACTCACAGTATACTGTATAGTCACCTGGTTGTGTGTAGTCAGATTTTTGACTGAATAATATAGGGCTTATGGGCAGAAAAATGACCATTTTCTATGCAGAATGACTTGAATCCAGCATTTACACTGATATTTCCTTCCAAGTTATAGAGAGACAGAGGCCCGCAGTGCACACTGGAATCCCTCAGGGTAATACATATAAAAACTACCAAACCAGTGCACTAAAGTCTGAATCAACTCTGTGGAAATGAGATTAAATGTACATCTACCTAACCTTAACCGTCTTGAGAACAAAGGGAACTTGTCCAAGATAGCACAGAACCTTCTTTTACACCCCTAAACGGCAGAGGTGACAGTCAGTAGAAGACATAGATCTAAAGTAGACTCTCCCCAGAAACGCTCATGATTGAAATGAACAACACAGATTTATTTGTCTTGAACATAACCAATTTTCTATGCTTAAAATTAAAACTCATAGGAGATCACGAGACATCATGATTGTTATTCTGCAAACAGCAGCTTAAAGGATCTATGAACTTTGATACAATTGCTGGACACACTCAAATCTGACTTCATAAATCACAACGCATGTTACCAAGTTTTATATGTTAACATGCGTCACATGATGCTTAACTGCTAACTTCTGATCTTGTGCATACATGATGTACACTTATCCAATGTATAATAATGTATATTCAAATTTGAATGTGTAGTGAAGTAACCACATATGTCATGTTTCATAATACGTAGAGAATGTTGATGTTAACAAATGTTATTCTCTCTTGCACAGATTTCATTATATAAAAGCCAGGATGAAAGTGTGCTCTTTTTCTGAGCGGGAAAAATTAGGAAACTTTCAAAAAGAGTCAAATTAATTATCTTGAGGGTAGGACTCTTTGACTACAGGCCCTCTGAAAAGCCTCCTCTGATTAGCTTAGAGCCTCTTCGGGGTGTGACCATACAGAAATGGTTAAAACAGCATGCTCTTCTCTGCTCTCTGGCGCACTTTGACCTCTGTCCAGGAAGTCCTGAGTCTCCCTTGCGGGAAGCCTCGCTCCCAGGGTTCTACCTGGTCATTCCATCACCCATCCATCGTACCGAACAAAGGGCTCCTGGAACTGAACCAAGTGGGAGTTTTCAAACTCCATCGCTTCAAAGCCCTGCCTGATCCTTCCAGCACTGAACTATCCAGCATCCACAATCTTAAACAGAGGTCCAAAACATTGATGGAGCACCACCAGAACTTTCGGACCCAGTCAAAGAGGCAAAGCAATGCAACAAAATGCAGAGCTTTGCAAGAAAGTACTGCTGTTTTATTTAAATACTTTGGGTCAAGATATAGTAAATGAAGTATCGATGGTTCTCAGGGCATGGTCTAAAGACTCCATAAAGTTACAATTTCTCTGTTACAGATCATTTCCATTCACCTCCAGTTACAGCTCACGAACCTGTTTAACTATGTGTGTCAGTTTAGTTTTATGTTTTAGATTCACAATAAAGTGTTGTTTGTATTAAAATAGAATATGACTGTTTATTTTATCAAATCATATCGGTCCCTAAAAATCTGTCAAACCTAAAATGCTGCTTGCTCATGAACATTATTAAAATGTATTTGTGATATTATTTTCAATCACATTGAAACTATTATTACTGTATTAATTAACATTACATTCAGATCAACTCATCGCTGCCCAAAGACTTTATGTAAAGGTGAATTCTTGTATCAATCCTAAATTCTTTGCATTAGTGGTTGGAAAGTGACGCAGGCATAAGCTTAAAGCCATACGATAACCATTATGTAAATTCCCTACATGTAATTGGTGATAAACACTGGCAGTAGTAAAGATAGAAAGTCCCAAATTCCCTACATATAATGGTGGTTGAACACAGCCAAGTTCCTTAAACTAATTATTTACATATAAACTCCTGTGGCTATATGGGCAGTTTAATCCGACCGTGTGCATTTATAATATCAAAATTATTCAAATGTTGGTGGATAAATCTAGGCATGTTATATCTGCCAATTACATTCCACTATACAATTCTTATAATAATTAGCCACAGTTAATTTTATGTGCTATTTTATTAATTGATTTATTTTCTCCATAAAGCGAACTGTGAAGAGAGAGTCAATTACTTTACCATTGTAATGCAGACTCAGGTTGGTTTGGATCCATATGCGGCATTATTGAGGCAGTAAACTCAGGTCGTACAGGCAATGGTCTAGGACAGGCAAACAGAGTGAGGCAGAGAGGCTGAGGCGTAAACAAGAACAGGCTAGAGATTGAGGCAGGCAGCAAACAGTCGTGGTAGGTAAACAGGCTAGAGTAACTGGGCAGGAGGCTAACAAACTGGAATGGGGAATAGCTAGGTCGGTACACAGATAAACTAGAGAGGTATCTAAAGTTGCTTGGAAATGTCGCCGGGGCTAAACAAGACTTCGCAAGGAGGGAACAAACAGACGTGATTAAATAGAGTGAGGTAATAAGCAACAGCTGGGCGAGTAATCAGTACTCGGGTGAATGCGATCTCTGGAGGCTCAAGGAGGAGGCGCCTTCACCCGTGTTCGTGACAGAGCCCCCCTCCTGTGAGCGGCTCCTGACGCGAAGATGCGACCCGCGCCGAGGTCTTCCCGAGGTCGAGGGGCCGGTCTCTCGGGTTGGTCCGATGGAACTCTGTAATGAGATTTGGGTCGAGGATGTCGTTGGTGCTGATCCAGGACCTTTCTTCCGGGCCGTACCCCTCCCAGTCAACCAGGTACTGCATCTGACCTCGGTGGCGCCTGGAGTCGAGCAGCCTTCGCACCAGGAAGGCTTCCTCGCCGCCCACGATCAGGGGAGGGGGTCTGAGAGTGGCCTCCTCTTCGGCCCCCGGGTCATCGGCCGGTTTCAGCAGGGAGACATAAAAAGAGGGAGAGATTCGGTAATTAGTGGGGAGCTCAAGACGGAAAGTAACAGGGTTAATCTTTCTAAGGATTCTAAAGGGGTCCACATACCTAGGGCTGAGCTTTCTGCAAGGCTGGCGGAGATGGAGGTCTCGGGTGGAGAGCCAAACCCATTGGCCTGGGGCGTAGTCGGGTCCGGGACGGCGGAAATGGTCTGCTTGCGACTTAGTTCGGTCCACGGCCCGCTGTAAGTCGACGTGGGCCTGGTCCCATACTGCCTCGCTGCGCTGCAGCCAGTCGTTAACGGCGGGGACTTCCGAGGGTTCTCCGGACCAAGGGAAGAGAGGGGGCTGGTACCCCAGGATGCATTGGAAGGGGGTCAGTTTGGTGGATGGTTTGAGTAAGGAGTTCTGGGCGTACTCGGCCCATGGAAGGAATCTACTCCAGTCCAACTGGTTGTGGTGACAGTACGTGTGCAAGAACCTGACAATTTCTTGGTTCAGTCTCTCCATCTGCCCATTGGACTGGGGGTGGTAACCGGAGGTGAGGCAGAGGTTGATGTTCAGGAGACGGCAGAAGGCCTTCCAGACCCTGGAGGTGAACTGGGTCCCCCGGTCCGAGACTATCTCTTCAGGCAGACTGTAGAAGCGGAACACGTACTGGAACAGGTGTTCGGCGGTTTCGAGGGCGGTGGGTAGCTTGGGCAGGGGTATCAGGCGGCAAGCCTTGGAGAACCGGTCTACGACCGTGAGGATGGTGGTGTGCCCCTGGGAGTTGGGTAGGTCAGTTACGAAGTCCATGGCGATATGTGACCAGGGACGATGTGGAATGGGTTGCAGGCTGGGCACCTTTTGACGAAGTCAGCAGTGTCCTCGGGTAGGATCCCCCACCAGAAGCGGTTACTCAGGAGACGGGTGGTAGCTGAGATTCCGGGGTGGCCGGAGCTTGAGGAGTCATGCACCCAACGGAGTACCCTCTCCCGGAGGCTGGGGGGTACAAAGGTCCGATCGGTAGGGCACTCAGGAGGAGGTGGGACAGAGACTTGAGCCTGGGAGATGTCTGACATGAGGTCCCACTGGACGGGGGCTAGGAAGAGCGCAGGCGAGACGACGGTTTCAGCAGTGGGGTTTTGGACTGTGGTCTCGTGTAGACGTGAGAGGGAGTCGGCCTTGGTGTTCTTGGAGCCCGGGAGGTAGGAGATGTTGAAGTCAAAGCGAGTGAAGAACAGGGCCCATCGGGCCTGTCTGGGGTTGAGCCTCTTGGCGGAGCGGAGGTACTCAAGATTGCTGTGGTCCGTCAAGACCTGGAATGGTTGCCTGGCCCCCTCCAGCCAGTGACGCCATTCCTCCAGAGCTGCTTTCATGGCCAGAAGCTCCCGGTTACCGACATCATAATTTCGCTCGGGGGGGGGAGAGTTTGCGGGAGTAGTAGGCACAGGGAAACAGCTTGGGTGGGTTACCTTGGCGCTGGGAGAGGATGGCTCCAATTCCAGTGTTCGAGGCGTCCACCTCTACCACGAAGGGGAGGTCTGGATTGGGGTGGTGCAGGATGGGCGCAGAGGTGAAGCGTTCCTTGAGTTGGGCAAAGGCGTGGAGGGCTTCAGCCGGCCAGTGGAGTTTGGTTCTACCTTTATTCAGCATGGCGGTGAGAGGGGAGGCAACTGTGCTGAAGTTGCGGATGAACTGGCAGTAGAAATTTGCGAACCCCAGGAAGCGTTGGAGCTCCTTCACCGTGGCGGGCTGAGGCCATTCCAGGATGGCTCGCACCTTGCGGTCATCCATGGCCACTCCGTCTGGGCTGATGACGTACCCCAGGAAGGCTACCGACTTCAGGTGGAACTCACACTTCTCAGCCTTGGCGTACAACTGGTGCTGGATCAAGCGTTTGAGGACGGTACGGACGTGAGTGATGTGTTCCTCAAGAGAGTTAGAGTAGATCAGAATGTCGTCGATGTAAACAATCAGACAACGGTTGAGCAGGTCTATGAACACATCATTGACGAAGGACTGGAACACCGAAGGACTGTTGGATAAACCGAACGGCATCACCAGATATTCGTAATGGCCGCAGGTGGTGGAAAAGGCGGTCTTCCACTCGTCTCCCTCCCGAATACGCACCAGGTTGTAGGCGGAGCGCAGGTCCAGCTTGGAGTAAAACTTTGCGCTCCTTAGTTGCTCCAGAGCAGCAGGCACGAGTGGCAGGGGGTATCTGAATTTTATGGTGATGTCATTGAGGCCGCGGTAGTCGATGCACAGGCGAAGGGAGCCGTCTTTCTTGCCCACGAAGAAGAATCCGGCAGCTGCCGGGGACTTGGAGGGCCGGATGAACCCCTTGGCCAGCTCCTCCTCGATGTAAGACTTCATGGCTAAGGACTCGGGTTCAGACAGGGGAAAGACTCGGCCTAGGGGTGGTGTAGCTCCCGGCTTGAGTTCGATGGCACAGTCGCTAGGTCGGTGGGGCGGAAGTAAGGAGGCCTTGGCCTTGCTGAAGGCCTCGCTTAGGTCAGCGTACACGGGGGTATCTGAGCGGAGACGTCAGGCGCCTTCTGGACGTTGGAGGTTCCCACGGTCAAGGGGAGGACTGTTTTCAGACACCTCGCCGAGCAATCAGTGCCCCACTGTGTGATTTGACTGTGCTGCCAGGAGATCCGTGGGTCATGAAGACGGAGCCAGGGGAGGCCGAGGATTACCGGGTGGTGAGGGGAGGTGACGAGGTGCAGACGGATGGTCTCGGTGTGCAGCACTCCCACCTGCAGGCGGATGTCGGTAGTGGTGTTGCACACTTGACCGGTACCCAGGGGACGTTGCTCACCAGCGCTCTTGCTGCATTCGGGCTGACGCTTGGCTAGCTGGAGGAGCCGCGGGTGCGGTCGCGGAAGCCGGTGCTGGCGCTGGTTGGAGTGCTGCCTGGACGGTGCGCATTATCTCCTCGATGGCTGAAGTGAGGCGCCCGAGCTGGAGTTGTTGCGCGGAGAGCTGGTTCGCCTGCGCCGAGAGTTCCACCGACAGGCGGGTGATCACCGCTGGATCGATGGGTGGCGAAGTCTTCTGTAATGCAGACTCAGGTTGGTTTGGATCCATATGCGGCTTTATTGAGGCAGTAAACTCAGGTCGTACAGGCAATGGTCTAGGACAGGCAAACAGAGTGAGGCAGA
>NC_068307.1:28606730-28641730 GCF_025860055.1 Xyrauchen texanus
CAGGTTGCTCCGGGGGGATTGTCCCTGTAATAAGTGCTCTGTAAGTCACTTTGGATAAAAGCATCTGCCAAATGCATAAATGCATAAATGTAAATGTTCACTGTGATTGTATCGGCACACACTTCACTTCTACTGGTTGCTTTTGCTGTAAGAATTGAATTCATTCATCGGAAAAAAACAATTTTATCAAAAAACATTTTAAATTCAAATTATACTTCAAACTAAATGTAAATACAATCAAAATAATGAAATGGTCAAAAAATCATTCCAAATCCAAACATTTTACTCTCTCCAACTTCTTCCACCGGCTCATTTAGCACACTTAAAAATCACTTTAGTTAAAGTTCAACTATCTATAAGTCACGAGTTATTTTTCAACTATTATTATTATTAGATTACATAGACACACACACACACACACGGACACACACATGCACACAAACAAACAAACAACCGCCATTCGCCACTAAGTGGCGGTGATGTCACCACGACGCTTGTGCCAGGCTATGTGTCGAAAGCCTGGTTGCAGGAGGTCACGGGACAGATCCAACCGGTGACATGGGTCAAATGACTGAGATGACTGGCTGATGCACCACCTGTGCCCCCTACTGTGCCAACTTGCAGTGCTTTAGCCACTCTGCGCTCTGCTCGTTGTTATGAGCGTCGCTCCTCTGCCCTCCGTTGTTGTTGGAGGGCGACTGCCTCCAACTGGCCAGCAGCATCCTTCACAAGCCTCCTACAAAGAGGCAGATCTTGACACTGCTGGTACCAGTCATCGGCAAATCCACTCAGCTCCACATCCCCCTGTACCACATCACTCCATCTCTTCTCCAGCCTGTGCTGCACCCGCTTAGCCCCCTCTATCCGGCCGAACAAAAACTGTTTAGGCATGCGGTGGCCGGGCATACGGGCTACATGACCCAGCCAACGCAACCTTGCCTGCCGGAGGAGCTCACCGATGGGACTTTGTCCACATCTTTCAAAGACTTGTGAGCTCCTCACACAATCCAGCATGGTTAAACCCAGGATGGATCTTAGGCAGGCCAGCCTAAATGTTTCGAGCCGGCGATGATGTTCCATTAGGGAGGTCCACGTTTCTCAAGCATAGAGAAGGGAGGAAATGACCGTGGCCGAGAATACTTGAAGCTTTGTGCGGAGCGACAAACCGGGTAGCTTCCACACAGCGTTACGCAACTGATGAAAAGATAATGCTGCTCGACTGATTCGGAGTGAGACCTCTGCTGTCAAACCGGAGCTGGTCATAAGCACACTTCCCAGGTATGGAAAACACTCCACTCTCTCCACAACTGCCCCATCACCAATTGGGAGCTGTGGGGGTGGAGTGTCCGGTGGTACATAATACCCAGGCAGGTGCTTAGTTTTGGTTGGGCTGATGGTAAGGCCCCATCTCTTAGAGGCAAGCTTCAGGTTCATCAGCAGGGCCTCCAACTCCTCCTCTGAGTGAGCAGCAATCACCAGATCATCAGCATACATAATGTGGTTGACCAATACGGAGCCATCCCTTGACAGCACCCGGGCATCGATCAACCTCCCATTATATCTGTACCAGATGGAAATTCCTCCAGTACAGCCATCGAAGGCTTCACGAACCACATGGTCAAAATAGATATTAAATAATGTGGGGGCCAGAGGACATCCCTGTCGCACTCCAAGGTGAACAGGGAATGGCTCCGACTCCCGACCACGTAGTTTTACCCGGGCCCGCTCGCCATCATGAAGGTCCTTAATGATCACGAGCAGTGGGTCTGGGACTCCGAAAGCACGAAGAACAACCCAGAGCCCAGGCCTACTGATGGTATCATAGGCCTTGACCAGGTCAATAAAGCAGAGATGTAGGTCTTGCTGGAATTTCCTACACCTCTGCTGTAGCAGACGGACAGAGAATATGGCATCTGTGCAAGACCGCCCTTCCTGAAACCACACTGGGGCTCCACAAGTCTCTCCTCAGCGTGCCTGGCAAGGCGATGTTGAATAATCCTTGCCAGGACCTTTCCCGGCACACTGAGGAGTGAGATGCCCCTATAGTTATTGCAATCTGAGCGGTCCCCCTTTTTAAAGAGAGGGACCACCAGGGCATCCTTCCAATCCTGCGGAACCCGCCCAGTGGTCCAGACTGTTGTTATGATGTCATGTAGGGCAGTCTGTGCACAAACACCACCCTCCTTCAGCATTTCACTGGGGAGATCATCTCTGCCCGGTGCCTTTCCTGGCCTCAGGCTCTGGATCGCCTTCAGTACTTGCTCCATAGATGGCACCTCAGCCAGCCACCCACAGGGAGCGACTTCTTCCTTCAATATTTGTGGCACCGCAGCCCCAGCAGGGTCATCCCCACTTTGTCCCACAATGTTTTCCAGTCTCAGGGACTTCCCCTCCCCCAGGACCTCACAGAAATGCTCAGCAAATCTGTAAACCTGTTTCTGGTGGTCGGAGATTGGATCACCGTTCTTTCCCCTAATGATGGTAATAGGTGTGGCACTGCAAGTAACTTTTTTGATAGAATTAAAGAGCGATTTGTGATCATGGGCCACCGAGGCAGACTCCATCTCCTCAGCAACCCGCGACCACCAAACATCCTTGCAGTGCCTCACGGCTCTCCGAACCTCCGAGCGAAGGCTGCGGTAAGCCTCCTCATTCTCTGATGTGGGATGCTGTAGATGATGAGAGTGGGCCTGTCGCTTTTTCTCAGCCAGCCTGAACACCTCCTCTGTCAGCCAGGGTTTCTGAGGAGGTCTGGACCGTGTGCCCAAAACTGCCATTGCAGTTACATGAGCCACAGCCCTAAACCTCGCCCATTCCCCCTCGACATCCAGAGGAGTGGGGGACGATGCCAACCCCAGCTGCAAGCGATGCTGAAATTCTTGCTTGCAACTTTCATCAGCTAGCCTAGACCAGGCCACTATGGGTTTGAAAGGGGTCCTGGGTTTACACCCACCCCCGGAGTGGAAGAATGGCAAGCGCATCTTACAGATGACAAGTCGATGGTCAGTGGGCAGATCAGCTCCACGGTAGGTCCTGGTGTCAAGGACATGGGCCCGCATCCGCTGTTCCGTCACTATGTAGTCCAGCAGATGTTCTTGCTTGGACCCGGCATGCATCCATGATGTTGTGTGGATGCGCCGATGCTGGAACAGTGTGTTGGTAATTACAAGCCCATGGGCTGCACAAAAATCTAGCAGCCTCCTGCCGTTGTTATTTAGCTGATCAGGCCCATGTCTTCCAATCACTCCTGACCAGGTGCTAGCATCATGACCAACTCGGGCATTGAAATCACCCAACATGATGATTCTATCCCGAGGGGCCACTTTAGCCAACACCTGTGACAGGTGAGTCATAGAAGGCATCTGACTCATTGGTCTTTCCCGCATCCCTCCACGGATGTTCGTCTTCGGTGGGGGCATAAATAACCATGACCACCACTCCTCGCCTCTGGTTGATGGGAAGGCGAACCCAAAGTAACCTGGGGCTCACAGCTTCCCACACCTCACCGCCACGCTCCCACGCTGCCTTCATTCTCTTGTTCAGAAGAAGAGCCACTCCCTGTTGTTTGGCAGTCGCCTGCCCCGAGTAGAGGACAGTCCACCCCTCATAGTGGCAAGAGCCAGAGCCGGTCCACCGGACCTCCTGAACACCACAGAGATCCAGGCGGTACCGGTCCAGCTCCCGACAGAGGAGTGGCAACCTCTCCTCCGCTGTGAGTGTTCGGACATTCCATGTGGCCATCCGTAGTGGCTTTTTGTTGTTTCTGGAGGAGCCCCGAGGGTGAGGATTCAGTTTCCTGGCTCTGCCTGATGGAGTTTGGCCAGGAGACGTCATAGACGCCTGTCCCCCAAGGGCCTCTGGCACTAGCTTAATTTTAGATTTTCGTGGTTTAGTGGTAATCAGTTGAAGATAGAGGGGTTACCAGCCCCTCGCACCCGTCCAGAGCCCCCATTTGGCCGCTGTAAAGCACCATGACAGAAAAGAGGAGGGAACAGTCTTTATTGGCCCTCCCCTCATGGCGCTGCCTAAAACGTTGCCCGTCCGGCACCACACGGAGGTAGGGGGTTGTTTAGCCAGACCACGCACACACACATGGACACACACACGCACACACACATGGACACACACACAGACACACACACACACACAGACACACACATATACATGGACACACAAAAACACACGGACACTCACACAGACACACACACACATGGACACACACACATGGACACACACACACTCATACAAACACACACACACACACACTCATACACACACACACTCACACACACTCACACACTACACACACACACACAGCAATTCACTTCCGCACTGTCCAAATAAAATGATGTATTTAGCGCTCTCATAAAGTGGCATATATCGCAGCTGTGGGAGTTTCTATATCATGTGAACAAAAATCAATAATGCAACTGTTAGAGGATTGAAAGAATTGACCTAGCAGGAAAATCTAATTATAAATACATTTTTGAAATAGATTCCCAGCTTTGAAAACCTGCACTCACAAATTGTATTTGTTGTAATTGTGTCACCATATGCTATCAGCTCCCGCGGCTAACACAGACTGCAGCACAAGCCGACAGATTTATTTCCTGCTTTCTGACATTCCTCGCCCACAAACCTGGAACATCATTTCAACTAACCAGAACATTCTGCAACTAAAAACTGCAGATTCAGATGTGAAGACTGTCGTAGTTTCTTTGTTCTGGTGTCAGATAACCTCGTCTCGTCTTCACTCACTCTTCAGCTGTATATTTAACATCCTTTAATATCATTTCTGTAGTGACACACAAAGGATAATTACATTTGTAATGATGTGCCTTCTATAAAATCACTGTCTTTTCCTATCAGCAGTGTTTCAATGATCAGTGTGTGTGTGAGTGAGTGTGTGTGTGTGTGTGTGTGTGTGTGTGAGAGTGTGTGTGTGAGTGAGTGTGTGTGTGTGTGTGTGTGTGTGTGTGTGAGAGTGTGTGTGTGAGTGTGTGTGTGAGTGAGTGAGTGAGTGTGTGCGTGTGTGTGTGTGTGCGCGTGTGTGTGTGTGTGTGAGAGTGTGTGTGTGTGAGTGTGTGTGTGTGTGTGTGTGAGTGAGTGAGTGAGTGCGCGTGTGTGTGTGTGTGTGTGTGTGTGTGTGTGTGTGTGTGTGTGTGTGTGAGTGAGTGAGTGAGTGAGTGAGTGTGTGTGCGTGTGTTTATGTGTGTGTGTGTGTGTGTGTGTGTGTGTGTGAGTGTGTGTGTGTGTGAGTGTGTGTGTGTGAGTGAGCGTGTATTTATCACTTTGTGGGTACCAAATGTCCCCATAAGGATAGTAAAACCCGAAATGTTTGACCTTGTGGGGACATTTTGTCGGTCCCCATGAGGAAAACAGCTTATAAATCATACTAAATTATGTTTTTTGAAAATGTAAAAATGCAGAAGTTTTTCTGTGAGGGTTAGGTTTAGGGGTAGGGTTAGGTTTAGGGGATAGAATATAAAGTTTGTACAGTATAAAAACCATTATGTCTATGGAAAGTCCCCATAAAACATGGAAACACTACGTGTGTGTGTGTGTGTGTGTGTGTGTGTGTGTGTGTGTGTGTGTGTGTGTGTTTATTAAACACACACATACACAAGTGTGATCATTAAACAGCAGAAGGGTGTCCTTTAAATAATATACAATCTAATTTGCTGTGCGCTACAGAATGAACAAAAAGGTGCCACTCTGCTCTATATACTTCACAGACACACACACACACACACACACGTTGTGTTTCCATGTTTTATGGGACTTCTGACATAATGTTTAACTTACAAACTTATATTCACACTAACCTACAACCTAACCCCACAGAAACTTTCTGCATTTTACATTTTCAAAACATCATTTAGTATGATTTATAAGCTGTTTTCATGGGACGACAAAGTCCCCACAGGTCACTATCTTATGGACATTGTCCCCACAGTGATAAACACACACAGCTACACACACACACACACACACACAAACGCAACACACACTGCTGGTGCTTGATATTCATGCAGTGTTTTTAGTGTAAAAACAGTTGTTAACACTCAAATCTCTTTCCCTAGAGCAGCTCAGAGAATGTATCTTGTGAATTACGAGGAGTATTACAGTATTAATGGAAGCTTGATATAACTAACTCGTCAAAAAAGGAAGAACTCAAACATCTTCTAAAATGAAAGCTCTACAGTATTTAACTGGATGTGTGAAATTGAAGACAGAAAAATATGACTAGTGAAAAACATTTTATATTCCAAAAGTATCAATAATACTCATATTAACAGTAGTAAAATATGAAATTATTGTATTATTATGATCTGTAATGTGTAAAGTGTGCTGAATATCAGCATGTTGTGATTCAGCCAAAGCAGCCTTGTGTCTGAGGTAATCAGATTTGTTTCATTAATGTTTTCATTAATAATGTAAAGCTCTTATGTGTAGCATTTCATTTTACCAAAAAAAATAAAAAATAATTATATTAATATATTTTCATTTGATTAAAGCTGCATGTATATATCATAACATTTAATTAAAACATTTAACATGGAATCCAGAAAAATGTCAAATGAAAACATCATGGTTACTAACGTAACCTCCATTCCCTGATGGAGGGGACGAGACGGTGTGTCGATATAGTGACACTAGGGATCGCTCCTGGTAGCCCCAGACATCTCTGATCTTTGAGAAAAGGCCAGTGAAAATGGGCGAGTGGAATTTGCATGCCACTCCCCAGACATACGGGTATATAAGGAGCTGGAATGGAACCACTCATTCGGGTTTTGCACTGAGGAGCCGAGACAAGGTCACGGCCATTTCAGCGGGTAGTTCAGTGTTGTGGCAGGAGGGACAAAACATCTCGTTCCCTCCATCAGGGAACAGAGGTTACGTTAGTACGTTAGTCACTCACACAATGTTGTGTCGATGTAGTGACACTAGGGATCCCTATGGAAAACACTACAACTACTGAACTGGGTTACATGGACTGGAGGTGCCAGAGGGGCAGAGCTCTGTGTACCTCATAGCTACCGCATCAGGCCATCACGTAACTACCCCAATGCACTCATAGGCGTCAAATGGTCCCCTGCACCTCGGGGACAAGTCGATTACTAACCTGGGGAAAGTCACGACGGCAATGTGGCCATAATCATACTCTTGCAGTGAGAACATGACCCATCCACGAACGCTGTTCCCATGTGGGCAGCGCCCAACACATGAGGCAGCGATAGTGAATACAACCGCTCGGTTCCGAAGTCTGAATGAGTGGTTACATTCCAGCTTCTTATACACCCGTATGTCCAGGGGACTGGCATGCAAATTCCACTCGCCAATTTTCATTGAACTTTTTTCTAAGATCAGAGATCCCAGGTGCGACCCCTAGTTTCACTACATCGACACAATGTCGAGTGAGTGACAGAAGGGGAACAGAATTTGTATATGTTAGACTTCAAAATCTGAGGTTTTTATTTGTTGCCTAAATATCAATTTAGTATCGAAACCGGCTTACCAGGGCTGGTATTGTACCGAAGCCAAAATATTGGTATAGGAGCAGCTCTAGTTGTGTGTGTGTGTGTGTGTGTGTGTGTGTGTGTGTGTGTGTGTGTGTGTGTGTGTGTGTGTAGAGAGAGAGAGAGAGCGAGAGAGAGAGAGAACGACCTCATTTAGGTGGAGTGGAATCTATTTTTAACAGATGTATTGATCCTGGCACCCTGTACCACGTTGAAACGCTGTCTTGTGTTAAAACTGTAGGTTTTAATGGAAATTACAGCTTCAAATTATATCTGTAAATATTACAGTAAGGCAATTACTCGTAAGTAAATGTAAATGTAATTTATGTGTTCAAATATCAAGTCTGACATGTTTGTGAAATGTATATATTATTTTATATTGAACATTTCAATATAAGCTAACTTCAACAAACTGTGCTTTTCTTTTGGGGGAAAAATGAAATGAACGATATGCATTAATACAATTTAATATATAAAGTAAATAATTGAAAATAACCATAAATGTTGCACTCAATAATAACGGCATTAGGATAATGCACATATATAAACTTTAATGCCATAAGATTTATATCATTTCACATGTTATTATTCAGAGCAACAAGTGGTGAAAGTTGGCTTTTTATAAAATATGCTCTGCCCGTGTTCAGATATTTAATGCACATAAACACATACTGGTCTGATAAGCTTCCGAGTTTCTTGTGCCACTTCGCAATTCTTTCCACCATAAAAGTAGATCCTCGTCTGTTGGTGTAAATGACTCAAGAACAAGAACTGAATATCAATACAGTAGAATCCAAAGTTTCCAAGTTCAATAAGAATCCAAATATTTCACACTTAGCCAAAGACGCCAAAGACACCTCCACAGCGCTCCTCAGTGGACTCAATTGTTCTTCGATCAGTTGATCACTAGAGCCCATCCCTGTTATTAGTGAACTATCATGTGCTTATTATGTGATGAAAGTGTTCAGGTCAGAGGTCATGCACATATTTCAACTGAGAAATCGCAATTCAAATCAAAAACTTGATGAAACTGATTTATTTGATGAAATGGAGCATGATAGAAATGATGACTGTGGAATATTTGATTGAATCATCATTTAGAAACGACACACAGGCTGATAGAAGACCATCATGATGATGATGTTTAGCTGATATTGATTCAATGTAACAGAATATCACTTTCAATGAGTTAAAAGAATGCATTAGTAATCCAGTAAAGGGATTCGCTCATTATACTGCAGCTATATAAACTACTTGATGCAAATCTATTTCAAATGTCACAGAGCTTCCAAAATAGATCCTGTACAAGTATACATATTATAATTACAGGACTGTAGTAGTGTATTAGCAAATTGATCTCTTTATGAGACAAGTGTGCAGAAATGAATCATTTTCTGTCTTTTCTATGTGATAAACAGGAAATATAATTTGTGCAGTTCACTCCAGGACTTCGTTTTCTGAAACCCTCGTCACATGCTGAGCTGTGAAATGACATGTGAAATGAGTGCAGGTATGAAGATCTGTAAAACAAACTTGTAAGCATTTCAATATTTCTGCTGAATCAAAAGTAGATAAAGACAAGCATTAAATCCATTAGAAGAACCAGTGAGATCTGCTTCAAAACGTCTTTTGTCAAGCAACCTAAAATTGTCTTTCATGTGGTAACTATTCTTAACTGCTCTCAATTCAGACAAAGATCTGATTTAATATGACTGAATGAACCTGACTCATTAGATGAACAAAAGTCAGGTATAATTCTGAAAATCATTTACAGAGTGGCCCAAAAAATAACTCACAATGTTTGATTGCTCATATCTTAAAAATGATTTTTGGCATACTTCTAAACATTTCTGTCCCGAACACATATGTGAACTTTATTTGCATCAATTGCACAAAGTGGCGCATCTAACAATACACATGTGCCGTAATAATAGACACATGACAAAACGTACATAAAGCAAAGACAGCGGTCCACACTTATACAATCGAACACACAAAGCACAAAATATAACAGCAGTTTATTTCAAAATCTCTTCAATATGTCCGTCATTCTGCTGCACCACTCACTGGAGACGGCGTCGATGCCCTCGATAATGAACCGCTGCGAGACCTACACCACGACTCGACAATCAAAATGCACACAACAAAATCCCATCACTGTGATGTTATCGTGAGCAACACCTTGCTACAAATAAATAAGTAAATCGTTTTTTGGTCCACCCTGTATGTTCTGGGGCTTCAAAGAACCCGAGAGGGCTTAACTTTTCCTCTGTGAAAGCCACAAACACCAAACTGAGGTGAAATACCAATAATAAAACATCAGGAAGGAGTCAAACATGATTTCTGATCATGAGGTTTCTGTGCGGATCCTCAAGTGCTCAGAGAATATTAAAGATGCTTCATTGTGAAGAGCTCTTGACATCTCTAGAAGAATGAAGGATGATGACACTCATGACAAAACCACGTTTAACTAGAATAACCATTACATCATCCATCGTTTCATGTCTCTCGTATCACTCCATTCTCTCTTTATTCTCATACAGTAAAATCATTTACGCTCATAAACAAATGGACATTAAATATTGGTTTATTTGGTAAGTGTGTGTGTTTTTGGTAAATTGACATTCAGCTGGTCAGTATGACAAAATAAACCTCTTCAGGCTTCACATCGAATCTACTCTACATCGATTATTTCATGATAACGACCAGCTGTATGAACATATATGAACATATAAGATGAAAAGTGAGCAGGTGAGCTGTTGGAAATGTTTGAACGAGCATGATGTGCGATTCTTACCTGACATTTAACTCTAGAGATAAGAAGTAAATACCATAATAAATGTCCTCAGATTGTCCTCATATTGACCTCAGATTGATCGTGTGCCATATAAACGTTTATTTTGAAGTGCTGGACATTCATGAATCTCAAACTAGCACAACTGATTTGGTTTTAAACACATTGCAAAACACACACACACACACACACACACACACACACACACACACATATATATATATATACACTGTATATTGTGTTGCAGTGAGAGCTGGAGAGAGCTGGGGGCAATCAAGACCTCCGGAGGAGGGAGAGAGAGTGAGAGACGCATGCAGTTGAGTGTGTGTGTGTGTGTGTGTGTGCATTGGTTGCTGAAAAGAAAACCCTGTTTTGTGTGACACTGAAAAGTGCTTGAAATAAAGGATTGTTTATCTGGCTCCAGCTTCCTCCTTCACAAAGAGAGCAAGAGACTTATCACAGTGGTGCCAAAACCTGGGATTAGGAGGAAAGAAAACGCCGTCATGGAGTCCTCAACGCTGGCCGTATTGAAGACCCTCGCAAGCATCCACAAGCCTAACATCAGTCTCTGCTTGCCGAAGCACCTGCCGATGGTGGTTCTGGTTCCTAAGAGTGACGGCTCGGTCCAGCTGGTAAATTGATAAGACTGCCGCGATTACAGCCTGCCTGAGACCTGAGACCAAACAGGAGGTGAGACACTTCCTGGGACTGGCTGGCTATTATCGTAGATTTGTGCCTAATTATTAGACCGTCATCAGACCGCTGACTGATCTGACTAAAAAGGGGGCACCAGATCCGGTCCAGTGGATGGAGCGTGTCAGCAGGCGTTCACACGGGTGAAGGCTGCACTTTGCTGCGGGCCGTTATTGCACTCACCTGACTTCACTCCCCCCTTTATCTTGCAGATGGATGAATCGGATGGATGAATGGGGGGGAGGAGGTACTGTCCCAGATGGTGGAGGGGGAGGAGCGCACATTAGTTGTAACTGTACATTAGTCGTAAGCTCTCGCTGAGGAAGACTAAGTATAGCACAGTTAAGAATAAGTGTTTGGCCATCAAGTAAGCAGTCCTCACCCTCCGGTACTATCTGTTGGGGCGTGCTTTCACCCTCTGTTCGGACCATAACCACTCCAGTGGCACCATTGCATCAAGGATACCAACACGGTTCAGTCTTTGTCATTCTGGTAGTGTGTGTGTGTGTGTGTGTGTGTGTGTGTGTGTGTGTGTGGTGGGGGGCAGGGGGTATTATTCAACATGCTGGCTGTGTTGTTTCCCCCCTGAGGTGTCTCCTTCAATATGTTCCCCTGCGACGTCTCCATACAAACCCCTGTCACACAACACCGCCTAAGATTATACCCCATAATGACAGAGAGTCACATCCCAGTACACAACAGCACACACCACAGCAGGACACGACACACACCTCTAAAGACACCCCCCACCACCCCACACACACACACACACACGCACACACACACTGTTATAACAAATGCACAGGAATCTGTTCTGCAACAAAAACAAATCTAATCCTTTACAGCCATCCAGCACAGAATCACTAAGACAACAGAAAAATACACCACAAACACACACATACACAACGTTATGCGTAAAGTCAACATATATTTACATAACTAACCCTATCCCTAGCTCTTCTGTCACTTGGAAAAGTTCATCAAATAAGATGTCGACATGGACTAGTTGTGCAACGTGAAAACAACAACAAAACACAATTAAACAGAAAAAAACATCTAGAATACATTAAATGATTTGGCCATTTTTGTTTACTGTTGTATGATCATTCTAGTACAGTGTTGGGTCACTACATGATGTCTAAAGTCAAATCTGGAACCTGAAGCAAAACCTGTCGGGAGGTGCCACTCTAAATCATGATCAACAAACATGTGAAGCTCTTTCCAGAGGAGACATCACTCAAACAATCGTTCTCATGGTTTCATCAGCATGCAGCCTCATGATTGGCCAGACTCACATTTGTTTCATACACATTTAGACGTCTTTAATGAGATTATTGTCAGATTGAATGCTTGCATAATGAATGCAGAACACAGTAACAATAAACAACATCACCAGGAAATATAATCAGAAACTCAGCATTGAATCTTTATATAGATGTTCTGTACACACTCAATATGAGAACCAGCTGCAGCTCTTCAGGATTCTTCATTCACACACTGTCTGACATTCCACAACACAGCGCTTAAAACCAGCACATTTCAGCACACAAACACACGGTTTAATGTAACGCTGTATCTCACCTGATCCACGTTTGGACAACACCTTCAGACTCCTGATGACTGTTGCATACAGCAGAATCTGCAGAGAAACCTGCGACTTCATCTTTTACTGTCTGAATATCCTGCAGAAAAAGAAGAAAACCATATTAAACCCCATCATGCATACTGGAGTTAAACTTGAATAAAACTAATCTCAACACTTTGCATGCTTTGATGAGACTGAATGAGACTGATGAGACTGATGAGACTGATTAGACTGAATGAGACTGAATAAGACTGAAAGAGACTGAATGAGACTGAATGAGACTGATGAGATTGAATGAGACTGAATGAGACTGATGAGATTGAATGAGACTGAATGAGACTGATGAGATTGAATGAGACTGATGAGACAGAATGAGACTGAATGAGACTGAATGAGACTGATTCGACTGAGTGAGACTGAATGAGACTGATTAGACTGAATGAGACTGAATGAGACTGAATGAGACTGATGAGACTGAATGAGACTGATGAGACTGAATGAGACTGATGAGACTGAATGGGACAGAATGAGACTGAATGAGAATGATGAGACTGAATGAGACAGAATGAGACTGAATGAGACTGATGAGACAGAATGAGACTGAATGAGATTGATGACACTGAATGAGACTGATGAGACAGAATGAGACAGAATGTGACTGATGAGACAGAATGAGACTGATGAAACTGAATGAGACTGAAATAGATTGATGAGACTGAATGAGACTGATGAGACTGAATGAGACTGATGAGACTGATGAGACTGAATGAGACTGAATGAGACTGATGAGATTGAATAAGACTGAATGAGACTGATGAGACAGAATGAGACAGATGAAACTGATGAGAAACTGAATGAGACTGATGAAACTGAATAAGACTGAATGAGACTGATGAGACAGAATGAGACAGAATGCGACTGATGAGACTGAATGAGACTGATGAAACTGATGAAACTGAATGAGACTGAAATAGACTGATGAGACTGAATGAGACTGATGAGACTGATGAGACTGAATGAGACTGATGAGATTGAATGAGACTGAATGAGACTGATGAGACCGAATGAGACCGAATGAGACTGATGAGACTGAATGAGACTAAATGAGACTGATGAGACTGAATGAGACTGATGAGATTGAATGAGACTGAATGAGACTGAATGAGACTGATGAGAATGAATGAGACTGAATGAGACTGATGAGATTGAATGAGACTGATGAGACTGAATAAGACTGAATGAGACTGATGAGACTGATGAGACTGAATGAGACAGAATGAGACTGAATGAGACTGATGAGACTGAATGAGACTGATGAGACTGAATAAGACTGAATGAGACTGATGAGACTGATGAGACTGAATGAGACTGAATAAGACTGAATGAGATTGAATGAGACTGATTAGACTGAATGAGACTGAATGAGACTGAGACTGAATGAGACTGAATGAGACTGATGAGATTGAATGAGACTGAATGAGACTGATGAGATTGAATGAGACTGAATGAGACTGAATGAGACTGATTAGACTGAATGAGACTGAATGAGACTGATTAGACTGAATGAGACTGAATGAGACTGAATGAGACTGATTAGACTGAATGAGACTGAATGAGACTGATGAGACTGATTAGACTGATTAGACTGAATGAGACTGAATGAGAATGAATGAGAATGAATGAGACTGATGAGACTGAATGAGACTGATGAGACTGATGAGACTGAATGAGACTGATAAGACTGATTAGACTGAATGAGACTGAATGAGAATGAATGAGACTGATGAGACTGAATGAGACTGATGAGAATGAATGAGACTGATGAGACTGAATGAGACTGATGAGACTGATGAGACTGAATGAGACTGATAAGACTGATTAGACTGAATGAGACTGAATGAGAATGAATGAGACTGATGAGACTGAATGAGACTGATGAGAATGAATGAGACTGATGAGACTGAATGAGACTGATGAGACTGATGAGACTGATTAGACTGAATGAGACTGAATGAGAATGAATGAGACTGATGAGACTGAATGAGACTGATGAGACTGATTAGACTGAATGAGACTGAATGAGATTGAATGAGACTGATGAGACTGAATGAGACTGAATGAGACTGATTAGACTGATTAGACTGAATGAGACTGAATGAGACTGATGAGATTGAATGAGACTGAATGAGACTGATTAGACTGATTAGACTGAATGAGACTGAATAAGACTGATTAGACTGAATGAGACTGAATGAGACTGATTAGACTGATTGAGACTGAATGAGACTGAATGAGACTGAATGAGACTGATTAGACTGAATGAGACTGAATGAGACTGATTAGACTGAATGAGACTGAATGAGACTGAATGAGACTGATTAGACTGAATGAGACTGAATGAGACTGAATGAGACTGATTAGACTGAATGAGACTGAATGAGACTGATGAGACTGATTAGATTGAATGAGACTGAATGAGACTGATGAGACTGATTAGACTGAATGAGACTGAATGAGAATGAATGAGACTGATGAGACTGAATGAGACTGATGAGACTGAATGAGACTGATTAGACTGAATGAGACTGAATGAGAATGAATGAGACTGATGAGACTGAATGAGACTGATGAGACTGAATGAGACTGATGAGACTGATTAGACTGAATGAGACTGAATGAGAATGAATGAGACTGATGAGACTGAATGAGACTGATGAGAATGAATGAGACTGATGAGACTGAATGAGACTGATGAGACTGATGAGACTGATTAGACTGAATGAGACTGAATGAGAATGAATGAGACTGATGAGACTGAATGAGACTGATGAGACTGATTAGACTGAATGAGACTGAATGAGAATGAATGAGACTGATGAGACTGAATGAGACTGAATGAGACTGATTAGACTGATTAGACTGAATGAGACTGAATGAGACTGATGAGATTGAATGAGACTGAATGAGACTGATTAGACTGATTAGACTGAATGAGACTGAATAAGACTGATTAGACTGAATGAGACTGAATGAGACTGATTAGACTGAATGAGACTGAATGAGACTGATTAGACTGATTAGGCTGAATGAGACTGAATGAGACTGATTAGACTGAATGAGACTGAATGAGACTGAATGAGACTGATTAGACTGAATGAGACTGAATGAGACTTATTAGACTGAATGAGACTGAATGAGACTGATGAGACTGATGAGACTGATGAGACTGAATGAGACTGAATGAGACTGATTAGACTGAATGAGA
This sequence comes from Xyrauchen texanus, assembly GCF_025860055.1. Lineage (NCBI taxonomy): Eukaryota > Metazoa > Chordata > Actinopteri > Cypriniformes > Catostomidae > Xyrauchen > Xyrauchen texanus. The sequence goes on from NC_068307.1 coordinate 28,622,588, forward strand.
CTGAATGAGACTGATTAGACTGAATGAGACTGATGAGACTGAATGAGACTGATGAGACTGATGAGACTGAATGAGACTGATGAGACTGACTGAGACTGATTAGACTGAATGAGACTGAATGAGACTGATGAGACTGATGAGACTGATTAGACTGATGAGACTGAATGAGACTGATGAGACTGAATGAGACTGATGAGACTGATTAGACTGAATGAGACTGATGAGACTGGACTGAATGAGACTGATGAGACTGATTAGACTGATGAGACTGATGAGACTGATTAGACTGATGAGACTGAATGAGACTGATGAGACTGAATGAGACTGAATGAGACTGATGAGACTGATTAGACTGAATGAGACTGAATGAGAATGAATGAGACTGATGAGACTGAATGAAACTGATGAGACTGAATGAGACTGATTAGAATGAATGAGACTGATGAGACTGAATGAGACTGATGAGACTGAATGAGACTGATGAGACTGATTAGACTGAATGAGAATGAATGAGACTGATGAGACTGAATGAGACTGATGAGAATGAATGAGACTGATGAGACTGAATGAGACTGATGAGACTGATGAGACTGATTAGACTGAATGAGACTGAATGAGAATGAATGAGACTGATGAGACTGAATGAGACTGATGAGACTGATTAGACTGAATGAGACTGAATGAGACTGATTAGACTGAATGAGACTGAATGAGACTGATTAGACTGAATGAGACTGAATGAGACTGAATGAGACTGATGAGACTGATGAGACTGATTAGACTGAATGAGACTGAATGAGAATGAATGAGACTGATGAGACTGAATGAGACTGATGAGACTGATTAGACTGAATGAGACTGAATGAGAATGAATGAGACTGATGAGACTGAATGAGACTGAATGAGACTGAATGAGACTGATTAGACTGATTAGACTGAATGAGACTGAATGAGACTGATGAGATTGAATGAGACTGAATGAGACTGATTAGACTGATTAGACTGAATGAGACTGAATGAGACTGATTAGACTGAATGAGACTGAATGAGACTGATTAGACTGAATGAGACTGAATGAGACTGAATGAGACTGATTAGACTGATTAGACTGAATGAGACTGAATGAGACTGATTAGACTGAATGAGACTGAATGAGACTGATTAGACTGAATGAGACTGATTAGACTGAATGAGACTGATGAGACTGATGAGACTGATTAGACTGAATGAGACTGAATGAGATTGAATGAGACTGATGAGACTGAATGAGACTGATTAGACTGAATGAGACTGATGAGACTGAATGAGACTGATGAGACTGACTGATTAGACTGAATGAGACTGAATGAGACTGATGAGACTGATGAGACTGATTAGACTGATGAGACTGAATGAGACTGATGAGACTGAATGAGACTGAATGAGACTGATTAGACTGATGAGACTGAATGAGACTGAATGAGACTGATGAGACTGAATGAGACTGAATGAGACTGATTAGACTGAATGAGACTGAATGAGACTGATGAGACTGATGAGACTGATTAGACTGATGAGACTGAATGAGACTGATGAGACTGAATGAGACTGAATGAGACTGATTAGACTGAATGAGACTGATGAGACTGAATGAGACTGATGAGACTGATTAGACTGAATGAGACTGAATGAGAATGAATGAGACTGATGAGACTGATTAGACTGATTAGACTGAATGAGACTGAATGAGACTGATTAGACTGAATGAGACTGATGAGACTGAATGAGACTGAATGAGACTGATTAGCTTGATTAGACTGAATGAGACTGAATGAGACTGATGAGACTGAATGAGACTGAATGAGACTGATTAGACTGAATGAGACTGATGAGACTGAATGAGACTGATGAGACTGATTAGACTGAATGAGACTGAATGAGAATGAATGAGACTGATGAGACTGATTAGACTGATTAGACTGAATGAGACTGAATGAGACTGATTAGACTGAATGAGACTGATGAGACTGAATGAGACTGAATGAGACTGATTAGACTGATTAGACTGAATGAGACTGAATGAGACTGATTAGACTGAATAAGACTGAATGAGACTGAATGAGACTGATTAGACTGAATGAGACTGAATGAAAATGAATGAGACTGATTAGACTGATTAGACTGAATGAGGCTGAATGAGAATGAATGAGACTGAATGAGACTGATGAGACTGAATGAGACTGATGAGACTGAATGAGACTGAATGAGACTGATTAGACTGATTAGACTGAATGAGACTGAATGAGACTGATTAGACTGATTAGACTGAATGAGACTGATGAGACTGATTAGACTGATGAGACTGAATGAGACTGAATGAGACTGAATGAGACTGATTAGACTGAATGAGACTGATTAGACTGAATGAGACTGAATGAGACTGAATGAGACTGATTAGACTGAATGAGACTGATTAGACTGAATGAGACTGAATGAGAATGAATGAGACTGAATGAGAATGAATGAGACTGATTAGGCTGAATGAGACTGAATGAGACTGATTAGACTGATTAGACTGAATGAGACTGAATGAGACTGATTAGACTGAATGAGACTGAATGAGAATGAATGAGACTGAATGAGAATGAATGAGACTGATTAGGCTGAATGAGACTGAATGAGACTGATTAGACTGAATGAGACTGAATGAGACTGAATGAGACTGATTAGACTGAATGAGACTGATTAGACTGAATGAGACTGAATGAGAATGAATGAGACTGAATGAGAATGAATGAGACTGATTAGGCTGAATGAGAATGAATGAGACTGATTAGACTGAATGAGACTGAATGAGACTGATTAGACTGATTAGACTGAATGAGACTGATGAGACTGAATGAGACTGAATGAGATTGGGTTTGTCATCCAGACAAAGAATTAACATAAAAAAAACATTTTTTTAATAATTTTTCTGAAGATAAACAAATTATGCTGAAAGGCAATATTTTAAATAGATCGGTATTTTTTTGAAGATGGGTGTCAAAATGAAAATGTTCACCTATGATTTTGGATAAAAACTACAGGTCAGAAAAAATAACTTTAGAAAGGTGTCATGACATTGCTTTATTTACACAGAGATAAATTGATCTATTACTAAATCAGTTGACTCTTTATGTAATTGCCAATGGTGTCCAAATAAGGGACTAAAAACACTTTTTGTGTAGTTTTTCCTAAATTGGAGCACCTATTCCCTATATGGATAAATCCCAGAGATATTGAGCTCTCAATGTGGCTCCATCCATTAACTGTTACATTTTAAATCATTTAAATCTTCAAAACCAACTTTGGGCTTGATTTGCAACAAATCTGAAATACAAATTGCATTTAATATTTAGTTTTTTGTCATTTATGTATTTCATTCAACAGTAAAATAAATAAATAAATAAAAATAACCCAATTCTGAGCTGGAGACCTCTGAATACTGAATGACCCTAATGGTGAAATGTTTCAAATTAGTTTTGTAGATAAATATACATTGTGCTTACATATAAATAAGATGCAAAGACAAAGAGACTTAAAAATAAAAACAGTTCTGATGAATTTATTATGACTACAACACATTTTAGAATAACAATAAATAGTGTTTCTCCACACGATAAATAATCTGTCTAAAATGACAAGCTCTTTTCATATGGCATCAGAAATTGGTTTATGTGCAAAAGAAATCTCGCCCTATTTAAAGCAGCAGCGTCATCATAATCCAGGATTGATCCAGTCCAACATACAGTATGTCTCAATATACAGTTTATGATATTTGTTTCTCCATCTCTGTTGTCACAACACATTTGTCCAAGAATATCCAGAATAGCCATCGTCTGCCAAAAACAAAGCCGTATATTTGATCCTCCGTTCTGTATCTGCAGACAACAGATTTCATCGCTGCCGCCCCTTCCTCAAACATATGTTATAAACATCTGTAGATGTACTTCAAACGACAATCCAAATACACATCAAAAGGGCACTCGGGTGCGTTTGTATTGTGAAAATACAATAAGAAACATCATCATCATCATCATCTGAACTGTCATTTGAACAGAAAACTCTAGAGTTGGGGTACTCGAGTTTGGACTTAGACTCAAGTCAGAGTCACGAGTCCAATTTGAATGGACTTGTTACAGACTTGGATGCTTTTTTACTCAGACTTGACTCGGACATGAGCCTTTGGGATTCTAGAAATGTCCATGACATTTGTGATGCAATGAAAAATAAACAAATAATAACAGAAATGAATGAACACATCTCTGTCTGCATGCAGCTGTATTAACCCCTGAAGTCATAGACAAAGTTGTTTCACTGTTTAATCAAACACACACAGACACACACACACACACACATACACACGCGCACACTCAAACTAATCAGTCAATCAATATGCTTGAATGTTACTAAAGAGACTTCTGTATAATATCGAGTACCGAGGTGCTGGCACGACGAAAACCTGAAGACGGGTATGCATCCAATTTTATAGAAACTAAACAAGGCAGTTTCACACGACACGGGACCTGACAACTGGGAAAATTGCATGTGGCGTTTGTGCAGCCAAGGCGATGCTCGCGTTACGGTTTCATCATCGTTAAAAACTTAAAATCAAGAACTTAATTGAGTCAAGTCACCCACATCACGTCTCTCACAGTTTACTAAAAACTTCATATCGAAATAAAAATACGGTGGGGGCAGTGTTATTGCTACAGCAGACAGCAACTCTAAACTGATAAACAGCACCTATTTATTATTGATTTACTATTTTCAAAGCATTCACGAGCTGTTCAAAAAATACAGTCTTTTACAGCATTTGCCCACCATTCACAACATTCAATCATGCACAATAAAATATTAGGATCATTTGGACAGTGAAAAATATAATTTGAGTGCCCAATACAGCACACATAATACTCATACAATACAACATGGGTTGTGTCTCCAACTTCTGATTGGCAACATTTAAATGTCTGAATTAAACTTTTGTCCATATGGAGTGTAAATGTGAGATAACGGGTGTAATTTAACTTCTCCGGTTAGTTTGATAGAAAGGTTTTGCAATGGTGAAATAGAGGCAAGAACTTCCTGTTCAATACAAAATCAGGGAGGGGCTCTCTCAGGGGGAAGCGACCAATGAGACAAATGTCTGAGACCGAAGGCATAATAATAAAACATAATCTTGGGTAGATCTAGCCTTTTTATTAATGGGTCAAAATTAACTCACACTAAATCACAAATCTGCTGGGAATAAAATACCCAAATTCTTAATGCCCTGTTTGTGCCACTTTAAGGCGCCGGCTGAAAAGCCGTTATTGGGCAGTACACTGTCAGAGCCAAAGTTTATGCACCACACCTCCCGCCGTCACCTGGAAAATCATCCTCCTTTCTTATCGCGGCTGCTAATGGTTCCAGGGCAAGACAGAACAATAATGGGGAAAGAGAGTCACCCTGCCGGTGCCCCTATCCAGAGTAAAATAATCTGAAATTAATATATTTGTGTGATCCGCTGCTACTGGGTGTCTATAAAGTAACTTAATCCATCCAATAATTGTGTTCCCGAAACCTTATATTTCCAAAATCTTAAAGATAATCCCATTCTTCCATATCAAACGGCATCAACTGAGATGGCAGCGACCGGAGTCTGATCATTTGCCAGTGATCACATGATATTGATGAAACGCCTAATGTTATCTGAAGAGCTGCAGTCCCAAATAAACCCCACCTGATCAATATGTATAAGACATGTCATAATTTAATCGTTTAGCCAAAATTTGTGACAATATTTTAACGTCTAGCTGGATCAGGGAAATTCTTCCTCGCTTGGATCTTTTTCCTTTTAAGAATCAGACTGATCCGGCTTGTGGCATGGTTAGCAGAAAGTTTTCCATTCTTTAATGATTCTTTATAAATTTCTAGCTGTTCTGTTTCATAAGATCTAAAAAATTCAGCGGTAAAACCATCTGACCCCGGAGCCTTGACTATAGACAAGACCTTAATTACCTCGCCAAACTCCTCCAACTTTATCTCAGAATCAAGATATTTTGCTCAGTCGTCAGTTTAGGGAGTTCTGATGGTTCCACAAAGTTTCTAATATCCTCATCAGTAGATGAAGACGTGGAACTATAAAGATCAAGATTTAATATTTTAAAGCATTATTAATATCAATGAGGTAAATATTTCACCACCAGCAGATTTCACTGAGAATGGTAGAAAAAGACCCTCTGATTTATATATCTATAAAGCTATTGAGTGTACCCCCCGACTCAAAGTATGACTGTCTTGCCCTGAATAGCCAAAAATAAAATAGTAGATAAAAAAAAGATAGAATAGTATTATATCTGTATTTCAGTCGGGTCAATTCTCTGAGGCCATCAGACAAATGTTTGTTTATTAGTTAATTTGTCCCTGTTATGTATGTTTGCCAATTTAAGGGTTTAATTGACATTCTCTCCCCCTTTAATGTTTTAGACCCTCATTTGAGGCAGGAAAATTTAAATATGGTCTGAGTGTCTTATGTGAGGGTGTACTGATCTCACTGACTCTTAAGAGTTTGTAAATAGCATTTTTTATATATATATTTTCTAGTATTTTGTATGAAATATTTTGCACTTTATCTATATGTGAGCACCCTTTACCACTGATCACAATAAAGCACTTCTTTGGATTATTCCTGCATATCCGGTGCCTTCCTCTCACCTTGACCCTGTGTGGGACACACTACGACACAGGCTTAAAGATTTGACACAATTTACAATCCCACAATACGACAGTTTAGTGCTTCAAGCTTCAACACATGCAGCACAATTGAATATGCGCAACGTCGCTCTGTTGTTTCCAAGGAAACCGTTCTTGCTTGTAATTGTTGTGTTGGGGTTCAGATTCAGCTGCGGCTTCACCTGCAGAAAATCCTTCATGTGATTGAGACCAATAAGAGTGCTACAGCTTACAGAGAAGGATTTACTGTTTATTTCCTGCCAAACATGAGTTTCTAAAGATGTCAGTGTTAAACAACACACATCATTGAGATTAAAGAGAGACCAGCAACTGCTTCCTCTCTCTTTCTCTCTGGCATGGAAACACAGAGTCACAAAATACATTGTGTTTATATGAGATTTCTGCCGTGTTTCCCTCTTTAGCTCTTCTGCACTTCTATTCTTTCTTTAGTTCCCATTAAATTCAGACAAATGATGTTACCCTGAGAAAGACTTGGCGAGAGAGAGAGACCGACACAGTTCCTCAGACATGAGAAGAGTTTAGAAATATCTCACTTCAGCCAAAGAGATTTGGATTATGAATATAATCTCATTCAATACAGAAAAGTCTCATGACATCTCATGATTTCTCCATCTCATACAAATTATTATAAGATATGCCTTGATGTGATAATTCAGACGAGATGGTGAAATTGTGCGATAAGGTCAATAACCTGTAATGCGCTTCCCTCGTCTCGTTTCGAGGGTTATTATGTTATTCTGGTTATTCATTATTCAAGGGGTTAAACGTAATCATAATAACATTGTTTTTTTGGTTCATTTTTAAAAGTTGTATGTCGTATGAGCTAACTCATCATCTCGAACTATTATGACTTGTCATGAGACCAGGTTGAACGTTTCGATAACAAAGTTTAATCGTATTAAAAATACTTTAAAACTAGAACATTGCCCCCGTTATTTGTGTGTGCCGTGCATTTATAAGCTCATTAAAGTATCACATCATTAGTTTAGCAATATGCTAACATTAAACTCTATTGAAATGAATTGAGTTTCTCATGATCTTCACATGATTCTCTCTGTATGTGCCAGCTGCCTTTGCCAGTTTGAGAGGAACTGTAGCGAGACCTGCAACATGAATAACTCAGTTTCACATTATCCACCAGCGCACCTCGAAGGTGAGACAGACAGAGAGTGAGACATGTCAGCATTGGCTCTGCAGGTGAAGGTGAGACAGACAGAGAGAGTGAGACATGTCAGCATAGGCTCTGCAGGTGAAGGTGAGACAGACAGAGAGAGTGAGACATGTCAGCATTGGCTCTGCAGGTGAAGGTGAGACAGACAGAGAGAGTGAGACATGTCAGCATTGGCTCTGCAGGTGAAGGTGAGACAGACAGAGAGAGTGAGACATGTCAGCATTGGCTCTGCAGGTGAAGGTGAGACAGACAGAGAGAGTGAGACATGTCAGCATTGGCTCTGCAGGTGAAGGTGAGACAGACAGAGAGAGTGAGACATGTCAGCATTGGCTCTGCAGGTGAAGGTGAGACAGACAGAGAGAGTGAGACATGTCAGCATTGGCTCTGCAGGTGAAGGTGAGACAGACAGAGAGAGTGAGACATGTCAGCATTGGCTCTGCAGGTGAAGGTGAGACAGACAGAGAGAGTGAGACATGTCAGCATTGGCTCTGCAGATGAAGGTGAGACACAGAGAGAGTGAGACATGTCAGCATTGGCTCTGCAGGTGAAGGTGAGACAGACAGAGAGAGTGAGACATGTCAGCATTGGCTCTGCAGGTGAAGGTGAGACAGACAGAGAGAGTGAGACATGTCAGCATTGGCTCTGCAGATGAAGGTGAGACACAGAGAGAGTGAGACATGTCAGCATTGGCTCTGCAGGTGAAGGTGAGACAGACAGAGAGAGTGAGACATGTCAGCATTGGCTCTGCAGGTGAAGGTGAGACAGACAGAGAGAGTGAGACATGTCAGCATTGGCTCTGCAGATGAAGGTGAGACAGACAGAGAGAGTGAGACATGTCAGCATTGGCTCTGCAGATGAAGGTGAGACAGACAGAGAGAGTGAGACATGTCAGCATTGGCTCTGCAGATGAAGGTGAGACAGACAGAGAGAGTGAGACATGTCAGCATTGGCTCTGCAGATGAAGGTGAGACAGACAGAGAGAGTGAGACATGTCAGCATTGGCTCTGCAGATGAAGGTGAGACAGACAGAGAGAGTGAGACATGTCAGCATTGGCTCTGCAGGTGAAGGTGAGACAGACAGAGAGAGTGAGACATGTCAGCATTGGCTCTGCAGGTGAAGGTGAGACAGACAGAGAGAGTGAGACATGTCAGCATTGGCTCTGCAGGTGAAGGTGAGACAGACAGAGAGAGTGAGACATGTCAGCATTGGCTCTGCAGGTGAAGGTGAGACAGACAGAGAGAGTGAGACATGTCAGCATTGGCTCTGCAGATGAAGGTGAGACAGACAGAGAGAGTGAGACATGTCAGCATTGGCTCTGCAGGTGAAGGTGAGACAGACAGAGAGAGTGAGACATGTCAGCATTGGCTCTGCAGGTGAAGGTGAGACAGACAGAGAGTGAGACATGTCAGCATTGGCTCTGCAGGTGAAGGTGAGACAGACAGAGAGAGTGAGACATGTCAGCATTGGCTCTGCAGGTGAAGGTGAGACAGACAGAGAGAGTGAGACATGTCAGCATTGGCTCTGCAGGTGAAGGTGAGACAGACAGAGAGAGTGAGACATGTCAGCATTGGCTCTGCAGGTGAAGGTGAGACAGACAGAGAGAGTGAGACATGTCAGCATTGGCTCTGCAGGTGAAGGTGAGACAGACAGAGAGAGTGAGACATGTCAGCATTGGCTCTGCAGGTGAAGGTGAGACAGACAGAGAGAGTGAGACATGTCAGCATTGGCTCTGCAGGTGAAGGTGAGACAGACAGAGAGAGTGAGACATGTCAGCATTGGCTCTGCAGGTGAAGGTGAGACAGACAGAGAGAGTGAGACATGTCAGCATTGGCTCTGCAGGTGAAGGTGAGACAGACAGAGAGAGTGAGACATGTCAGCATTGGCTCTGCAGATGAAAGTGAGACAGACAGAGAGAGTGAGACATGTCAGCATTGGCTCTGCAGATGAAGGTGATACTGGGGTATTTTCTCCAGTAGATGAACATTTACATTCTTCAAGAGCACAATACAGTTTTCTGATAAATCATCATATGAGCTGTGTCAGACTCCAGAGAATCATCTCAAATGTGTTGTTCACATACAGAGCAAACTCTGATTTCACACAGCTGCAATGACCAGTACATCACAAACACTTGCATTGAACTGAGAGTTTAAATAGAAAAAGACATTTGCAACATTATAAAAGTCTTTACTGTAAGTCTTGATTCATGTGATTGGTGAACAGAAGCATCAGTTTCTTCCAAGAACAAAACAAGTCTCAGGATTCATCTCTGATAGCGGTGTAGCTAGCAATCGTTTAATAGTATAATCATTTTAGTAATCAAAAACGAGAAGAAGATTTACTGCATGCCAAATAATATCAAAATGTGCCGTATTATATTTCACACAGCATGAAATCACTCGTATCTGTCATGGACAACAACTTTGATTGCACGATTCACTCGCTCCAATCACAAACCGATACCTGACTTTCAGTCACTCGCCTCCAGAGAGATCGACAAAAGAACAACTATGAAATAAACCGTTCATCACAGGTCTGAAGAGTCTCCCACACACAGAAGAGCAGAGGATGCTTTATAACCCAACTGCACATCTCTGCTTCTACACGAAACCCCAAACATCCGCATTCAGAGCTGAAACACGGCCCTGTGTGTCTGCTGCATGACGGAGGGCAACGGGGTTCAGTAGGGTTGAGTGATGCCAGCCGCTGGACTCTAGTGGTCTGACAGCGGCTGGTCAGCGCTAATGAGCGTCGGTCTCAAAGCGATCAAGAGCCGCTCGGCACTCGCTCACCCCATTTGCTCGACTTCACTCTGATAAATGACCTGCGCACACACCTCTGATACGGGACGTTTACACGGGAGATTCAAACGCTTTTACAGAGAGAGAAGAGCTCGACAACATGACATGGATCTCTGTACAAATACTTCTTAGATTTATATCAAATCACACAATATATTGCTAATGTCTGTGAATAACGTTCATTAATATTTATTGAACAAATATTATACTACAGCTCTGCACACTCTCATCATTGTTTCAAGCAAAACTCTTACAGCACAAATGATTGTAATGTGTCTCATTGTACGAACTGCAGCAGTTTCCTGTTGACATGAACAGCAGAGGCGCTACAACAACAATGACTTTATTCATTCATAAACGTCCTCACACAGTGTGAAACACTTTTACTATAGCGCACGACTCATTGTGCAGTACTGAAGAGTTCTCGTGATGTCATGTTGTCTATACGGTTGCAGAAGCGTTTGCATTTATGGGAAAAAGCATCTGGACTCCAGCATTAATCTCTATAAACAGAAAAGGACTCAATCCCCTCAATCTGGCCTGCGTATTATGAAGATAAAGGATGTCAAAAATAAACCAGACAGATGATATTACATGTATTATACAAACTCTGAATTTCCAGACATTTCTACACACGTTTATTGACATGCAGAATCTGAGACTATAAAGAAAATGAATTAAGTATTTTCATTAGAAATTACAGTTTCAGATCGACAATTTGAGTGAAAATGACATTTTAAAGTGAACATGAATTTGAAAAGGGGTTAGTATTCGGTAGGGGTGTAACGATTCACTCGTTTCTGGATGCATTGATTCATAATCCCGGTGATTCATGTGCATCGATCATGAAATATCATTTTTGAAGGAGGATTGTTAGTGTTGGTCAATAATTGATTTAAACAGCTAAATATCGAATGAATCGTCAGCACAGTAGTATACAATATTTTAGCAATGACACAGATTAGTTTAGTTACATGTGCTATTTAAAGGAGACACACACAGCGTTATTCTCTCTTACTATCACAGAAGTGACAGCTCGCTATAATCTCCAGTCAAACCACCCCAAACTATCTGATACAGATGTCAACTCATGAAAATGCTTTAATTGTGGGAAACTTTCTATGAGATAAAAGAGTCTCATTGTTTTTTGTGCTGAAAACAGTTCGAGTCACTTCTCTTTTGAAACTGAATGGTCATATAAAGTCACTTTAATGTTGTAATATGTGGATTATTTCACTGATTCAGGGTCATTTCATGGAAAACCAGGAATGCCGATTTAGGGTGCACTTCAAAACGCTCGCTGTCAAACCCTTTTTAGAAGGGTTCAAAGCCTTCAATAGGGGACATCCTGTAAGGAATAAAATATGGGGCGTCTGGAAAAAACGGGACAGTTGTAACCCTTAGCAGCAATAACCATTGCATATGCCACCTCTTCTGTTTTTATTCTGTGAATAATGTGTTCATATTTGGATGCCCTAATGAAAAACATCCATAAGCAAGTTTCTTTTGTTACTATGACAACTAATTTGGAAAGTTGTTTCTCCGCGCAGTGGAGCGCTTGATGAATTCAGTATTCAAGGATTCAAGATGCAGTTGTGTTTTGTAAAATGGAGTGGTGGCGGCGTAGTGGCTAAAGCACAGGGCTGTTAATCAGAAGGTCGCTGGTTCGATCCCCACAGTCACCACCATTGTGTCCTTGAGTAAGACATTTAACTCCAGGTTGCTCCGGGGGGATTGTCCCTGTAATAAGTGCTCTGTATAATACATTGGTAATCAGAAGGTTGCTGGTTTGATCCCCACAGTCACCACCATTGTGTCCTTGAGTAAGACACTTAACTCCAGGTTGCTCCGGGGGGATTGTCCCTGTAATAAGTGCTCTGTATAATACATTGGTACTCAGAAGGTTGCTGGTTTGATCCCCACAGTCACCACCATTGTGTCCTTGAGTAAGGCACTTAACTCCAGGTTGCTCCGGGGGGATTGCCCCTGTAATAAGTGCTCTGTATAATACATTGGTACTCAGAAGGTCACTGGTTCGATCCCCACAGTCACCACCATTGTGTCCTTGAGTAAGACACTTAACTCCAGGTTGCTCCGGGGGGATTGTCCCTGTAATAAGTGCACTGTAAGTCGCTTTGGATAAAAGCGTCTGCCAAATGCATAAATGTAAATGTAAATGTAAAATTCAACGAATAATTCGTCCTGGTCCAGATCTCCCATCGGAACATGATCCCTAAATGAGAAGTTCCCAATTACCAATCGCTTTTTTCAAATGATTTGGCATCAAATCAAATGTTTTAATGTTGTTAATTAATAATAGAGCTTTCTGGTTTGGGTCAAACTGATAAATATTTATTATTATTATTATTATTTAAATGCCTATAGAGAACATTAATGGGGAATATCTCGTGCTCCGGATCGGTGCCTGGAAATATCTGCTCATTTTTAAATAATGAATTCCAGGCCTGGAAAAGTCATGCAAATTAGGAATATCTTTAAAAAATGACTTTGTATGGTGTAATATGAAATTCTTTTCTAGTTTTATTGGCACATTGCACTATTTGATGTATTCCAAGAAGCCTGTATGTACAAGTATTGAATGTGTTTTATTTCAAGTTCAGAAGTTTATCTTTCTTTTCTTGCTTTAGACATATTAGGAGGAGTACTTAAAGAATGTTATAAAAGTACTGAAAAAATATCGAATCAAATTGAATCGTTTAGAATGTGAAAAAACAAACGCTGTTGAATTGAATCAAAAATCTATGAATCGTGAATCACATTAATTTGCTTTCATCCCAGAGATTCACACCCCTAGAATCTGACATATGTATGACAGCATTAACAAAACCAGCGTGATTTGAGAACGATCCAAAGAGCTTCAATCGTCTGCACAAAGAGTTCACATAATGAAACACTCATTACTTACTTTTCTTTAGTTAGCTACAAATAGTGCACAAAACCAAATATGCCAGAACCTTCCAGACTAGAATGTTACACAATCCCAAAACTTGAAGTGTTGAATCAGAATGTCTGTCTGCATGGACGAGTGACAGGAGCAGATGTTCTGGGAGTTCTGCCCCAAACACACACACACACACACACACACACACACACACACATACACGTTTACTCATTGCTCTAAATGAGACAACATCATAGACAGTAATCTTAGCACCATAAGAAAACAGCATTGTCCTCAGAGAGTCCTTCTGGAGACAAATGTGTCCCAAATCTACAGTAAGTCACACAGAAATGAGGGACAGACTGATCACTGATCAGTAATTCAACACTCAGACTCTGATGGTGGAAACAGGACACCCTGAACACGAGCCGAAGACACGCATGCAGACAAGCCGTGTGTCCTAACACAGAGAGAAAATACTTCTTTACTGTCAGGATGCTCGCCCGGCCAGCGTGTGTTTAATAAAACATAAAGATAATCTGCCCAAATCTCTCCAAACACGCAGCACGATTCAAATTCACCAGCAGAATTATTCAGTCTGCGTGCGGCTTTAAGGGCCATTACTCTGCGTGTGCTCCACACATCTCACCGCCACGACATAAACGTGTCCAACCGTCACAGAAAACACGTCTTCTCTCTGTACAATAATACAGTGGCTATCCATTCAGAATAGGCCGTCTACCGCCGCAATCACCGTGTGAATGAGTCATTAGCAGCTCATTAGCAGCTCTAAACCGCTAAGGGCGCTATAACCGTAGAATTTCAACAGACCAGATCTGAACGCCTCACAGTCAGTTGGATTCGGTAAGGGCAAGGTACACATGTTTTTCAAAGCAGAACAACAAACTCCACAGCATTTATTTTCTGGGTAAATAATGCAATGGGGACGCATGATAAAGACTCTAGTGCAGCGTTCACGAGGACGTGAGAATTATTACATTTGTGAGTATTTTTGTACATATGAACTGACATTATGAGCATCATTATTCAAACAATTGAGACTGATACTGTTAAGACTCTAACCCTGTGCTGTCTTTTCATGTGCCGATAGGCTTGCCCATATTTCCTTTTTTTAACATGGATTATCAAATGTGAATGAATGAATTATATGAATATCATTGTGTATATTCTCCTGGAGCCGCAGCATTTCCATGAGAAAAAGACGTTAATATAATGTCATAATCATATGGCCATATTAACCTCATTTGGGTAGTTACTAAGGTGTTCTGAGTGGTTGCTAAAGCATTGAAGGTGGTTGCTAAGGTGTTTGAAGTGATTTTGCTGCTTTGCTATGATGTTTCTAGGGTGTTCTGGGCGGTTTTACAGCATTGCTAGTTGTTTCTAGAGTGTCCAAATGACTATCAGTCTCTAGGGTGTTACTATTGTGCTCTGGGTGGTTGCTAGGACATTTGAGCGGTTGCTAAGGTGTTCCGAATGGTTTAAAAGCATTACTATGCAGTTTCTGGTATGTTCTGGGTGATTACTAGGGCAGTGCAGGCAGTTGCTAAGGTGATCTAAGTGATTTTACCACATTGCTAGCAGTTTCTAAGGTGTTCTGGGTGATTGCATTAAGGTCAAAATCCCTAAATTGGAATTAATAGCCTACTGTGAAAATACACTTTCTTTCTGATGAGATGTTAAACTGAGCTCCTCTGTGGACTGTTTGTGGTCCTTAAACATCTCAGTGTTTTCCTCAATAACAGTAGGGCTGCAACCCATCGTTCTGGACAGATTTAGTAATGGACCTCCATTCTTCATGGCATCCTAATCATCCTCATCAGATCCACAACATCACTCTTCACTGATAGCTGCTGTGTGTTGAGTGTTCTGTGGCCGCTGTCGCATCCTCCAGCTGGAGACATCCAGAAAATCACTTAATTCAATTATAGGAATTACTGTCATTTTTGCCTCAGGGATAATGGTAAGTGTGATCTATTGGTAAAGTAAGAGCACACCTCTCCTAAACAAGACATATGATTTGAGGGATCATTCATGTCTGGAACATAACGGTCAAATTACAAACCCTAAATATGAGCGATAGCAACAGAGACGCTTGTCTTTATCACCACTAATAACACACACCGTTTCTAACAGGCTTTTATTGGCGTGTTTGTGAGGTTGAATCTAGCAGTTGTGTTGAATCTGTCACCTTGTGAACTGGTGGAATAAAGCTACTTCATTTATATCAATCCTTCTGCTCCAAGCACACGGGACTGAACGTGTCCCCCACCATGCGGCCGAGTGCTGACTCATTAGTGTGGCGTGCAGCTCTGACACGCGCAGGTGCACATTCAGATGAGCTCGACTCAAGCAGAAAGCCGTTTGATTTATAACCGCGGCTCTCCACTCTGCTACGATATTCCTTTATCCATCACGTGAAAGCAAAACCATCGCATCAGTCACCCGCGCGTGAAACTCACTTCCTTTCACCGTTTTCACGGAGTAATATATGCGCCGGTGAGGGTGAGATTTTAGCTGTGTGTATTGAATAATTTAAAATCGGCCTGTTTTGCAAGAGAGCGATTCATCAGTAGAATGTGAGAGTTTCTAACAGATGAGCACAACGAGAGGCAACGTGAGGAGCAAAGATGCAGCAGAGAACTCGAAGAACCTTCTATGAAATCACACAAGAGCAATATGAAAGAAAAATGTAAATGTCACAGCGCATTTCTCATCTGTGGAGTTGTGATTGGCAGCTCTGGCTTCAACTGAAATGGTAAATAAAACTGAAATACACACTCACACAGTTGTATAAGGCCACGGATGGAGATATCAAGCTCTCTGAATTAATCAACCAAATGGAGCTGGAACAACAGCAGCTCACACGTCCATCATCCCTGAGGGACCGTCACAGCGTCCACAGCAACAGAAGAAAAGAGGCCATACACGATTCAACACATCAGGAGCACACACGGTCCGTCCCATTGAGCCGAGAAAAACACAACAAAACAAACATCATGGACAAATGGGCATTTCTTTGGTTGATTGGAGTCGGACGTTCAAGAAGTTTGCAATAAAACCGTTTATTTTGTGGCTTTATGTCTATGTGTATTACCTTTGAGGTCATATGCTAGTGTACTAGTGAAGTATTTACTTTTCAGATATACACATATATATATATATATATTTAAATTTTCATACAAAAAACTAACAAACTTACAGCTGTGGTTGTCTGAACTTTACTGTAAAAATACAGTGTCAATGATTCAGGTATTATGGGATGCCATATTGGTGGCAGTATATTTTACAGTTTACTAATATGTATCATTAGATGACACAATGTTAATATACCAACATTTTAAAAAAAAAAATCTGCTTGTACATTAAATTGTACTTTTGACCACCAAAGTAGCACAAGTTTAAACCAAGGCTTGAAATTAACTTTTTGGCTCACCGTCCACTGTGGCCAGTAGTCGTCCAAAGTCATTAGCCTCTTATAATAATCACTAGCCAAAATCCGCTCTCCCCACAAAAAGTGATAAAGGTAACTGGAGATAAATAATATTTAGAAGGACAGACAATAATTTGTCATTCATGGAATTCCACACTTTAAATCCCTTCAGTCAAAATTATACAGGACTTGCCCTTCTGAAAGTTCACCATTGTTTTTTCATTGCTTAAAAGGGATATTTATATTAATAAAGCCATAACCACTGACTATGTGCCAGGTCTTGACCGCATAATGGTTCTGTATCACTTCGGCAAGTTATTTCAGAAACTGAAAAGCTCCAGACAAGAATGTCGACCACCCTGCTGCTGAGAAGTGCAGTTAAACTAAGAGCTTAACAATTCAAAGCAATTTTACAGCTGACAAGAGCTGCGACAGACGCAGGTAAACACATGACCGAGCGCTCTATCTCTCCCAATCATCTGTCTCTCTCTCTGTATCTCTCACACACACTCTCTCTCTTTCACACACACACACACACACTCTCTCTCTCACACACACACACACTCACACACACACTCACACTCACATACACACACTCACACGCACACACTCACTCACACACACACACACACACACACTACACACACACACACACACACACACACTCACTCAAACACACACACACTCACTCACATACACACACACACACACACACACACACACACACACTCACACTTGTTGTGTTTCCATGTTTTATGGGGACTTTCCATAGACATAATGGTTTTTATACTGTACAAACTTTATATTCTATCCCCTAAACCTAACCCTACCCCTAAACCTAACCCTCACAGAAAACTTTCTGCATTTTTACATTTTCAAAAAACATAATTTAGTATGATTTATAAGCTGTTTTCCTCATGGGGACCGACAAAATGTCCCCACAAGGTCAAACATTTCAGGTTTTACTATCCTTATGGGGACATTTGGTCCCCACAAAGTCATAAATACACACTCACACACTCTCACACGCACACACACACTCACTCACACACACACACACACACACACACACACACACACACACTACCTTGTTTCTCCAGTGCTAAAAGCTGCTCGATCCTTTGTTGGTAGTTTTAAAGTGACGCTTTCTAATTAGCAACGGAGGCTTGGGCTGTTTCAAAGCAAGACGCTGAATACATGATGGAAGATCTACTCACAAGAGTAATTAGGCATTAAAACCTGAAAATGTATTGAGATAAATCCCTGGAAGTTGTCTTTATGTGTGGTTACAATGGTATAAGCAGAAACATGGACTCATTGAATTATTGAAAAATAATGCGCTCTCCACTTTGCATTGCCACCTTGGGTGTGCATTATTTTTCAATAATTCAATGGCCCGTTGACAATTACACCTCACATCTGGCTTGACATGAGTCCGTTTATATCAGAAGATGAAAGAACAAGACAATTATGATTTACACTGTGATTTAAACAGGATAAAATGATGCCAAATCCCGTCTCTCTCTCTCTCTCAGTGAATCTCTGCAGTGGGGCAGTTCGAGCCTTTAGCTGATACCAGAATAAATCCAGGGTCTCTTTCCAAATACTGCAGGATTGTGTAGAAAAGAGGTTCATCTGACGTTTGCAATGTGCTGTGTATCACACTGAAAACCTTCATGAATAAAACTGAATCTCCTGAACTCTACAGAGTCTGTGCAGCTTCATCCTCCATCATATTATTGTATGTGAATCGTATGGACTACATCAACTTTATTTTCTAAAAAGGCCGCCACTCGCTTGATAACCCACGAACACTCGCAGGATATAGAAAACAGCTGCGGGTTAAACGGATGGAAATGATCATTCTGTGCAGCTCCGGTAAACTCCATTCATCAATGACAAACATCAGAATTAACTGCGCTTTCTCTGAACAAACACCAAGAGGATCATTTCTAGAGTACAAAAACATCTTAATTGGATTGAACTCTATTCCCATGTCAATAAATTCCTTTTAAAAACTTCCTGTTTGACAACAAATAATTCAAATATATCTTACAAACT
>NC_068307.1:28654230-28671730 GCF_025860055.1 Xyrauchen texanus
CACACACACACACTCACACACACACTCACACACACACTCACTCACTCACACACACACTCACACACACACTCACTCACACACACACTCACACACACACACACACACTAACTCACACTCACACACACACTTACTCACTCACACACACACTCACACACACTCACACACACACTCACACACACACTCACACACACTCACACACACTCTCACACACACTCTCACACACACACTCACACACACTCTCACACACACTCTCACACACACACTCACACACACACTCACACACACACTCACACACACACTCACACACACTCTCACACACACTCTCACACACACACTCACACACACACTCACACACACTCACACACACTCACACACAATCTCACACACACACTCACACACACACTCACACACATGTTGTGTTTCCATGTTTTATGGGGACTTTCCATAGACATAATGGTTTTTATACTGTACAAACTTTATATTCTAACCCCTAAACCTAACCCTACCCCTAAACCTAACCCTCACAGAAAACTTTCTGCATTTTTACATTTTCAATAAAACATTGTTTAGTATGATTTATAAGCGATTTGAATTATGGGGACACTAGAAATGTCCTCATAAATCACATTTATAGCATAATACCCTTGTAATTACTAATTTGTAACTTACAAAATTGTCCTCTTAAATCACAAAAACACGCACACACTAACTCACACACACACACACACACACACACACACTAACTCACACTCACACACACAGTCACACACACACACACACACACTAACTCACACTCACACACACAGTCACACACACACACACACACTAACTCACACTCACACACACACTCACTCACACACACACACACACACACACGCACATCAATAATTCTCTGCAATTAAAGGGTTGTTTGCAACAGGACTGAATGAAAACACTCAGATCAAGTGACCCCCAATATAAATGTTTTCTGTTTGACCATTAAAACCTTTAATAAAATAAAAAAACATCAATAAACTTCAGTGTTACCTTCTATTCACCACAGTAATAAGTAAACTGTGAAATATATCAGGCTAGAAGTTTTTATTACACAGTTCAGAAATATTTGATTCTGATTGGTCAATCGCAGCATTCAGCAGTGCAGTATATCTGAATAATGACAGTTTCCATAGCAACCCTGTATAACTGACCACTAGGGCCATCCCAACCCAGGATGTGGCCCAGGGCGAGTTAGATTGCGGCGCCCCATCGGTAGCGATCGGCATCCGGTAGTGTACGGAACCGCTCTAACGATGGCCCTGCTGACCGGAGACCGATGTTTCCTACATGGCTGTGCTCATATTCGGTGTATAAGATAACAACATAGAATCAGTATTTCATGTCCATTTATTTATTTATTTGTTTGTTAAGAAACCCTGTGTACAGTGGCGGATCTCAACACAACTGCGTTTTTAAAAATGTGCTCGATTGAACGTTGACACACTTTTATTTGACCTAACCCTGAGATCCTCACTGTTTGTGCCCAATACATTCTGTAAGACTAATAGTGGATTTATAGATTAAATAATAGGTCTATCATTTGATTGTTAAATATAACAAATAAAAAATCTTCCTTTTACAGGCTGACAAATAATCTCTTACAAATGTTCTCTAAATGTAAAGTTTATTATTATTATTATTTGTCTACTGAATCATGGTTTGGTAGCTCAGTTGGTAGCACATGATGCCATCAAGGGTTTGATTCCCAGGAAACACATACAGTACACTGATAAAGTAGAGCTTGATTGAACTGTTGCACACTTCAGATATCTGTCAGACAAATTCATTCATTTAAAAAGAGGGAACGCCTTGTTACCAACCCGACAATGATGTGATAAAGAATCCTCTTTCTATTGGCCAATGGGCAAATAGATGGTCAACCTCAATCGATTTTGAAGATTGTGAAAAATGCTTGAACTTTGGTGTTATTGGCTTCTGAATGGTCATTTGTGCACTGGAGAGGGCTGTTCTCTCTGTATGTGTGTGTGTGTGTGTGTGTGTGTGGAATGCGAGCGTTGACTGAATGGCTCTTGTTTGATTCTTCAGGGCAGTATTGGCCTCTGAGATGCCCCTCTGTGAGGGGAATTTCGATGAAGAGCTTCAGCGCTGAAGAAAAGCCCCTCAGAGCTGCTGTGTGCTCACTGTGTAGAGTCCAGGGACAAACGGGACAACATACTAAACGGAAAAACAGACAAACGCGCCTTTGATTTCCAAGAAATTGAGTGGTGTTAGGCACGTTCCATCTCAAACCGTAAACAACCATGAGGGAAATGAGCCAGGAACATACAACCTTCATGCCACCACAACACGCTAAAGACGTGGCTTTGTTTGAATTGAGCTCAAAGCGATAGTCACG
Source organism: Xyrauchen texanus (assembly GCF_025860055.1). NCBI lineage: Eukaryota > Metazoa > Chordata > Actinopteri > Cypriniformes > Catostomidae > Xyrauchen > Xyrauchen texanus. The sequence continues at coordinate 28,656,623 of NC_068307.1, forward strand.
TGCAGTAATTCAATAAAAAATGTATTGAGCTTCACAATCTGCCATGTACTGTATGTTATACCGTATATCGTGTAATACCATCATATGACTAAATCAGAAATATAGAACTTATGACATGTGCACTATATTTAGAGTCGTCTCAAGTCACGTGAGAGCTTGGTGTGAGGAACGGATGTTTCTTCCATAGATTGACTCTAAACAACAGATAATGGTAAAGTTAACTCTCAAAAGTTTTTGTGCATCACAATAGCACAATAAAATAGTCTAATTGGAGGAGTTATTGACTTCAGAACGTTTTGTCTTTCTTGAGGTTCATCTGACAGATAAAAACAAGGTTAAGAAAATAGGAGATGTGTTATTTCCGCTTCTTTCAATGAAACGCTGAAATCATGTTGTGCAAGCCAACAGTAACCAAGAGCTATGACATAAAATGGCTGAATCTCCATATGTAATAGATCTATTATTATTTAGAAGTTTCTTGAGAAATGAGTTCAGTACTGTAACAAGTTTCTTAAGATGGGCAAGGAGGAGACGGGCACCAGCTGAACAGTCAACGTAAAACTTTAAAAACAAACTGAACTCAAACATAACATAAACATAAACATGCAAAACAAACAATGATGCACACCCATAGCTTTGTGCTTCTCTCTCTCTCTCTCTCTCTCTCTCTCTCTCTCTCTCTCTCTCTCTCTCCCCTTCATCTCTCTCTCCCACTGATTAGTCAACTCAGCGCCAAGCATGCATCATTACGGCCTGGCCATGCCCCCCTCCTCATCACACTCCTCCACCACCAGATTCAGGTCAGGGAGACCTCCGGCCTGACTTACTCTCCTTCACTGCATCCTGGGAAACTAAGTGAGACGAGGGGAGGGAGATGGAAGAGAGAAAGAGTGAACGGGAGAGACAGAATCAGAGAGAGAGAGAGAGAGAGAGAGAAAGTGGCTCGCCAGTCCCCAGACACGCTGTTGCCAGGTCATCGGCCAGCTGGGAAGCAGTCCTCCGCGACACTGGCCGATGGCAATGTTCCTCACCTCCTGACGGACAGCAGCAGGCTCCTCCGCTTCCTGACAGATATCAGCGGCTCCTCCGCCTCCTGGCAGACATCAGTGAGCTGCCCTGCCCCCTGGCGAATGGCAGCAGCTCCTCCATCTCCTGGTAAACCACTCCAGTACCACGGCACCATATCTCCTAGGCATTACGACCCTCCAACAGTGGCGAGGGCTCTCCGACAGCGCATCCCTCCTCCCTCATGGATTTCAGTACTAATGTAACAAGGTTCTTAAGATGGGTAAGGAGGAGACGGGAACCAGCTGGTTCCCGTCTCCTCCTTACCCATCTTAAGAACCTTGTTACAGTCAACGTAAAACTTTAAAAACAAACTCAAACATTACATAAACTGCCAAACAAACAAAAACACACGCACACACACTGCACACATGCTTCATGCATCTCTCTCGCTCTCTCTTGAACTGGCATCTCCGGCACCCCCTTATCTCTCTATCGTTGATTAGTCAACTTAGCACCAGGCATGCATCATCACGGCCCAGCCATGCCCCCTCCTCATCACAAGTACTAATAGGTTAGAATGTGATATATAATTATAAATTTTTATAATTATATAAAAATATATAATTGCAATCACTTGATTTTTGTAATCCGATTATTTACTACTCAACACTATATATATATATAAGGTAGAAATTCTAAACATTCATCCAATCAATTGAGCTGCCCAGCAGAGTTCAGGGCGGGACTGACTGTCTTGGCCAAAAGAGGGAGGATGCGGAAGAGGCGGTTTGTGTGTTTCTTTGTCATTATGTTAGCCATTTTGATGACACTGTATCAATTTACACACTGCAGTTTTGGGAATAAGATTCAAAGTGCAGTTGTTGGGGTCACAAATGTAATGGTCCTTAAAATAGACAGGAGCAACTGTTACATTATTGCTAAAAAACTCAAAAGATCATTTAACTTCCAAACATTTGAGATCCCAATAAAAAAATAATGTAAACATCAGGTTAGCTGTTGGCATGAAGTATCTCAAATTTCTCCAGGATAAAGACGCTGATCTGATGATGCCTCAGAAACACTGATGAGTGCGGCGAGTGTTTATCATTATCCACTTACTGCTCCCCTGCATATAAAATGTAAATTAAACATCATGTTAGCCAATCAAGGCTTTTTTGCAGTGTCGTGAGATGATGGTGAGTCCCATGTGAGACATCAAGTGCTCACACATAATTAGTGCATATTTCCAAGCGTTCCTGTGTCCTCTAATACTGCAGCATGAAGACGAGGTTTGGATCTGGAATAATGAGATCACAGAGAGAATAGATGGATGTCTTCACACTGACATTATTCAGTTTCATATTCTGTGAGTCAGTCAACAGAGCCCAAAGGAACATGATATTGCTCTGATGTTGCTCTATCAGAGCTCAAGAGACTTATCCTCAAATATCTTTCTTTTAAATATCAATTTTGTCCCTGATGTTTGTCCTAAAATTTCTTAAGAGAATTCAAAACAGACAAGTGAATCACAGTTTGACATTCAGTTAGCGTAAACAGTAGAACTGTAAAATGAATGTGAATAGTTTAGCCCAGACCATTTGCTCTTAGAAGAATTTGATGAGAACTTAAAGAGTTAATATTGAGATCCATGACTTCTGATTGCAGACTTTAGTATCTTGTCAAATCTGAGCACATTTTAAGACACTGTTGAGATCTCTTGTGATCAGGTAGTTGTCCAAACCTGCTGGGCTTTATTGCCTGCTGCACCTCCGCCAGTGAGGATCCTCTCATTTTTGCTTTACCATCAAGACATTCTTCCTTTACAGGTCATTACCCTGAACCTGGTAGCTAAAGATGGGCTGGGATTGTTAATGTGTACTCAGTGCATCTCGTTCTGTATGGCATAACCTCCCATCTGACCAAATGCACCAACATGTGTCTAAGGCTGTTCTAGCCCCACTGGCACCATTACTACGGGCTTCCCTATCCCTGCTTTCTCCATACTGCCTTTCTCACTTCTGCACACACCATTTTTGTCCTTCCTTCTTAACCATAACCAGAATGTCCCTTTTTCAGTTTTTTTTGCCATTTCCTTCAGAGACTTTTTCAAAGCCGATCCAGAGATACATCTTTCAATAAGCACTGCAGTGATGTTTCCATAAATCCTCGACACCCAACCTCCACAGGGTAAGTGGCAGTCCTCCATCTAATTTCCCTACACTCGAAGGCCAGATCAGCAAATTTGAACTTCTATCACTCATGGGCTACCTCCATTTCCTCGTCCCATGGAATGGTAAGCTCAATCATCAGGATTTCTCTGTCTGATGTCGACCACAACATGGCCAGCCTCAAAGAGGTAATGGCAACCTCAGAAAGACATTTCAGCTGCTGGCCAAGTTTGACCTCCATTATCCAATCTTTTCCATGTGCCAAGATTGATCTGGCTTATCTTTGCACATTGCCTTGCAGGACACCCTACTTTTGAACAAAATCAATGAACTCCCTCTGAGGAATACGGTGGCCTATGTTTGGCTTTACTCTAAACATCACTAGGGTCTCTACAAGCTTGCCCAGGACTTAATCATGCCACCACCTGTACTGTCTTTGCACCAATGTGCTGCAGATTCACTCTTAGGGCATCAAAGTGGGTACAACTCTCCTCTGTGCCATACTACTGAGACAAATTTCCAGTGCTTGAAGGGTGTCGTAGGTGGACCTTATTAGAAAACATAGCTTAGCCTTGGGTACCTTTCACCGGTCCGGCCACCCTAAAGCTCTATCAGATGCACCCTCCCATACTACGCAGCGCCCTTGCTGCTGCTTGCTAACTAATCATATACCCATATACTCATATACCCATCATATACCCTGCTCTAATCATATACCCTTCCTCTTCCATTCAAGGTACTTCTGTAACAACCAACATTTGCCTTTTCTGGAGGTGGCTGACCACAGTTTGTGAAATTTCTTGATCTCTTTGCTTAAAACAAGGAGAAAATTACCAGTTGCTGAGGAACATTGTGAGGAACAGATATATTGTCTAATTTATCTAATTTTGCTTAAAAGTACGTTGATCTGGTTTTAAGGATTTTTGGAGAAATAAACTGGAAAACAGGAGTAAAGAAATTATGAAATGTTTCACAGGGTGTGCTCTTTTCTCAGGAAAAACATCAGGGAGACTCAAGTTAATGTTGAGACATTATAGATAGATTTTTTTCCTATGGGAGTTTCTTTAGATTCAGACCCTCTTGTGGTGAATAAAGAGTTCAAAGTTCCAGAAGAGTGTGACTGATCTTACACAAGGAGAACAGCATAACTCCACCTGACTTGATTTACCACAGTCTCTCTCTCTCATTATTGTATCCTGCACTCTCTCTCAGGGCTGAATACAGATTACTTATCATTATTTAACAGCATGGCAGAGGATCAGCTGATTTAATTTAACACACTGACAGGTTACACAGGTTAACAGGTTATTGTTCTGACACCAAACAGCTTCTGAAGCAAAAGTTCAGCAGCAGATACAGCGTCTGAGTCACTTTCGCCCTCAGTTGAGCACTCAGTAGTGTTCCATCATTACACACCAAAGGAGAACACAGAACCAAAGTAAAGTGATTCCGATCGTCTGTTTAATTTTCTTTATTCATCTGTATTATAATCTGTATTACAGCAGTGTAGGGTCTCATGAAAATGACGTGAATATAGGGCTGGGTGATAAAACGATATCAATATTTAGTGCGATAAAAAAACTCCATGATATCGCCGATAAGCTTTTGAGTCATTTTCGATATTTAGCCTGTGTTCTACATTGAGACATGCATGTAGCTACAAACACTAGCAGTTTGGCTTTCTTGTCGTATGTTTCCACTGGCGCGTGCTGAGCAAATGTGAGCAAGTGCTTTCAATTTCTTCCTATGGAAGCCGAGCGTCAAGCTCGCAAGGTGGATTGTAAAATTGACGGTTCCCTAGCGTTGGGAGTGTCATTGTGCAGATTCCTTCTGCTTCAGTAGAAATGCAGCCTCAAGACTGTATGAAGTTGCTATTGCCCAGGACACCACGTTCCGGATCCCAGATTGATTCCATCTTGACTGCAAGACATCGTGAGGATGGATACGCCCTCTCCTCGTCTCTAGTGAGCAGTGCGACAAAACAACAGCGCCGGTTACATCATATCTGATCTTTCTGCACCGTATTCTTGAATATTGTTCTCTAGCACTGAAACACGCTTCACTGAAGCCCTGTCCCGGGCCGCACACGCTTCCTCTTCACCCCACATGTGTGTAAACATGAGGTGCGGGTTTCCAGACATAACGTTTTTACTTTCTAAATGTAGTTTTATTAATCAGCATGTTCCAAGCCTTTAATAATAAACAAATAGATTTCTGTTCTAATTATATGAAATTATTCAGATTTCATCATCTCTGACAATAATGAAGACAAAACAATTACTAGTTTGTAGTTTAGTCTCTCTCACTTTAATGAAAATAGAAAAATGGTCCATTCAGACTTTTTCAAAAGTTTCTCTCTGGAGACCCCTGAACCCCCATACAGTATCATTCCTCAGTCACAAGGGCTTCTATGACCCATACTGGGATATCTGTATGCGTCACCATTCACTGTTGTCTGCCCTGTGTTTTGCCTCTGTCATCTGTTCCCCATGGACTACACTTCCCATAATTCAATGCCCTCATCACTGCCAGCTGTCTTCTATTGTCCTCACCTGTGTTTCATTTACTCATTAGTCTTTGTGTATATATGCCCTGTTGGTTGGTTGCTTGTTCTTTGTCAGTTGTTGTACCTGAATGTGTTTTGACCTACCAGGTTTTCCCCTGTGCCCTTCGTGGATGTTTTCCATCGTGGATGTTTTATTTGTTATTTTGTACTTGTTTATTTCTGTTCATTAAACTCTTTTGCCTCACCTAGATCCAGCTCCTGATCTTCCTTCCTATTCGTTACAGTACGTAAAGAAATATGAAAATCATTTTAATGTAAAATATATATATATATATATATATATATATATATATATATATATATATATATATATATATATATATATACTGTCATTATGATTCAAAATGAACAGATCATCTTATAACATTCATATCTAACTGCATTAATATAAATTATAAAATATTATAATATTTTCATAGAAGATCCCTCAGACATCACTGCATTAACGGTGTCTGGGCCCCCAACCCAGTTTTGTACAGACTATTTGTATATTATGTTTAGGATTTAGTTTTTGCTTCTTTTTGGTGGAAATTCCAAAAAATTTGCAATATGCAAATGTGATTCAATACTGTGATAAATATCGAATGATATGAAAAAGAATATTGTGATAATATTTTTTGCTATATCACCCAGACCTATGGGAATATGGCAACATTTTGGCAAACTGACATTCTGTGGTTCATTACACATATTGCTGTAGTTTGGAGGGGACATTTCCACTGTGTGGTGCTAAATAGATTAAATAAATGAAGGTTTGGGAGGAGCTTGGCAAGCACAACACAAGCACATTTACAGTACACTACACTATTTATCTCACTTCATTGACTATTCTAACAGCATCCTTCCACCACCCCAAATACACCTTTATTTTTAATATAACACATCAATTAAGTAGTCCATAGTAGGGGGTGGTTGGGGCTTGGACTTGGAGCTCAAGTCAAGCATAACATTGTGTGAGGAACAGGGTGAAAAGTAAGTGTATATGAACTGATATTTATTTTATTTTGATTTCTGTAAAAGTCATTGTTGTTTCAACAGGAAACTGCCACTAGAGTTGGGGTACTCGAGTTTGGATTTAGACTCAAGTCAGAGTCACGAGTCCAATTTGAATGGACTTGTTACAGACTTGGATGCTTTTTTACTCAGACTTGACTCGGACATGAGCCTTTGGGATTCTAGAAATGTCCATGACATTTGTGATGCAATGAAAAATAAACAAATAATAACAGAAATGAATGAACACATCTCTGTCTGCATGCAGCTGTATTAACCCCTGAAGTCATAGACAAAGTTGTTTCACTGTTTAATCAAACACACACAGACACACACACACACACACACATACACACGCGCACACTCAAACTAATCAGTCAATCAATATGCTTGAATGTTACTAAAGAGACTTCTGTATAATATCAAGTACCGAGGTGCTGGCACGACGAAAACCTGAAGACGGGTATGTATCCAATTTTATAGAAATTTCACGTCTCTCACAGTTTACTAAAAACATCATATTGAAATGAAAATACATAATAGTATTCATATTGGATATCAAGAATGTTTAGGCATAATATATCTACACATGTCGGCTTCTGTAGTCTCTTGTGGTTCACACAGTGTTGTCAGCTTGAACTGGTCATTAATAACTTTATGAATGAACTGTGTAACTTGTTAAATTGGGGGCAGTGTTATTGCTACAGCAGACAGCAACTCTAAACTGATAAACAGCACCTATTTATTATTGATTGACTATTTTCAAAGCATTCATGAGCTGTTAAAAAATGACATTCTTTTACAGCATTTGTCCACCATTCACAACATTCAACAATGCACAATAAAATATTAGGATCATTTGGGCAGTGAAATGTTTTATTTATAATTTAATTATAGACTATAAAATAAATGTATTATTCGATTACAGAGTTTGTGTATGAAGGTAAACTTCACGTTTCGAGATTGATTTAGTTTATGATATTTTTATTTTAAATATGTATTTTATTTTATTTTTATTGTAAACATCCAGGTAACTTATGCACATTTAGAAATGTTTTATGCACGTTGTTTTTTAGCCTATATTTATGACACTTTTGAAGGTCAATTCTGTTAAATATATGACTCAAAATTATAATTCTCCATGTTCCCTTTACAAAAACCTTCAATATGATGCTGCGCTTTTGCTAAGCGCTTTTGGGAACAATCCTAGTTGTGACCGAGCTGTGAATATGTGTGTAACACGTCAATGAACATTGACCGGAATTTATATCCTCGGCTGATATAATCATTAGATGCACCGGTGACCAGGCTATACATGGATGCGTCACCAGGTGTCGTCAGATACTTCTTTTTGAAGAGCAGTCCTGGGGCCTCCCAGTGCAGCAAAACAACGCAGCATCTCATTCCGGTTTTTTCAGGGAACGAGGGTTACATACGTAACCCGAGACATTCCCTTTCAAAAAAGCTTCACTATGATGCTGCACTTTTGCTAAGCGCTTTTGGGAATGCAATACCCACACGCCTCACTGGGGCTGTCCGGACCCCTACGGTTGTGAAGTGTGCTCACAAGAATGCGAGAGGTCTCAGACATGACCTTGAGATGTCGACTCAAGGGCGTAAGAGCCCGGAGTAGCATAAACATCTAAACCATAAAAGTCTAATGAATGTGTGCGGAGAGGACCAACCTGCCGCACCACAAACTTGCTGCAGTGGGAGACCTCTAGCCAAGGCTTTAGAGGAGGAGAGCCCTCTGGTAGAGTGCACCCTAAAACCTACTGGCGAAGCTTGATCGCGTGCCTCTTAGGCCCATCAGTAATGTCCCTCACCCAAAGTGACATGAAGAGGAGGGCGTGGCTGGGCTGTGAGTCACCTAATCAGCAGGAGAGAGAGATAAAAGGGATCCATCTGATGCCAGTGAGAGAGAAACATTGACTTATGTTTGTGTGTGACTTTTTTGCTATGTTGAAGTTCACCAAGAATTGGAGGAGCAGTTGCCATCCGCAAGGAAGTGGAGGAACCACTGCCATCCACCAAGAAGTGGAGGAGCTGTTGCCGGCCACCAGGGGATGGAGGACCTGCTGCTGACTGCCGGGTCATGAAGGAACTGCTGCTGTCCACCAGGGGGCGGGGGAGCTGCTGTCATCTGCCAGGGGGCAGAGCGGCTGAGGACCAGTGAACAGTGTGTTCAGGACTGGTTAGCCTGTTTTTCTCTCACTCTCTCTCCTCTCTGTCTCACTCTGTCTTTCCTATTCACACTTTCTCGCTCCCCTCTCCCTTTCCTCATCTCTCCCCAGGTTCCCAGGAGGTGGGGAGGACCATCAGGTGGCAGAATGGCCAGAGTTTCCCTTCCAGAGATGGGGTGGAGCAAGCCAATCCAAGTCAGTCCAGATGGCACCCCGACCTGAATTGTGCGCTGGAGGAATATGACGAGGAGGAGGGCATGGTCGGGCTGTTAGGGTGCACAGCCGGCATTGAGCCACCTAATCAGCTGGAGAGAGAGATAAAGGAGAGCCAGAGATGCCAGTGAGAGACAGAGAGAGAGGGAGACAGAGTTATTTTTGTGTCTGTCTTTTATGTTATGTTGAAGTTAATTTGTATCATTAAAACTTTATGTTGACTGCTCAGTCAGGTCCCAGCTTACTCCTTTCCCAACCGAACAGAGGTCTTTTACACTCTCTTGCAGACTTCAATGTAGTTAGTTACTTTTATTACTATCAGAAGAAGCTTGTGTCGAAGAAGCGACACTAGGGTCCAATTCAAATCACGCCATGCACTGAGCCATGTACGTGTACTGCTGACACAAGAGCGGGCAGGTTTCTTACGTGCAAAGGTGACCAGTTGTGTCAGACTTCACGTACCCTTCCCCAATACCCCATAAAAAGTCGTCGGAATCATTTTGGTTACCTAAGAAGGGGAACAAGGCGATGCTTGCCAACCTAGGAACGGGCCGGGCCTAGCCGGGCGGTTTCCCACATAGAGCCAATGGCTGGGGCCCTTACATGCATCGTGGGAATGGGGTCTTACCCAGTTGGAAAAAGACCCTGTGGAGAACACATGCCCAGGAACGGGGAGGTAAGTGGCGAAATACATCACATGGGCCACTCGGGTCACATGTGGAAAAAATGGCGCGTGGTAGATCCAGCCTCAAGGAGGGGGGAGTTGCTACAGCATGGCAACCGGAGGGCAGCTGGAACTGCCTAAGGGAGACAAGAGTCCACTCGCAAGGGGACCGTACCGCGGAAAATACACACAGGAGGAGTCCACGCAGGAGTCCCGACCTGTGGAGCACCTATTCCAGTACAGGTAGATTTGAGTACACATAGTGGATTGGGTCAGCGAATTCCTCTGCTCACCCATAGGGCTAGGGAGGAGTCGTCCAGGGATCCGAATATATGGAATCTCCTGGGAGAGAAAGCGCAGAGTTTTACCTCGACCCAGGGAAAGGGCGCTAGGTGCAAGAAATCCACCCGGTCAGTTCATCAGCGTGTTACCGAGTTCTACCGGCTCAGACCTGAGAGGACACGGGACAATACTGACTAAACACTGAGATTGTAAAATCTTGCAAATGTATTAGGTGTTGCCCAACCCACTGCTCTACATATGTCTGCCAGGGATGTGCCCCTGGCCAGTGCCCATGAGGATTCAACACTCCTTTTTGAGTGTACTAGGACCCGCAGGGGGGGTACGGCCTGGGTGTGATAGGCCAATGAAATGGCGGCCACCACCCAGTGGAAAAGCCTCTGTTTGGAGGCGTTCCCTTTCTGCTGTCCACCAAAGCAGACAAAGAGCTGCTCAGAACGTCTAAAGTAGGTACGCAAAGCACGTACCGGACACAGCAACAAAGGGGCTGGGTCTGCCTCCTCCCAGGACAGCGCTTGCAGGTTCACTACCTGGTCTCTGAAGGGCGCGGTAGGAACCTTGGGCACGTAGCCCGGTCGTGGTCTTAGGATTACATGCGTGTCTGCCGGACCAGGCAATTGTCGCTAACAGAGAATGCTTGCGGGTCCCCGACCCTCTTGATGGAGGAGAGTGCAATCTGCAGGGCAGTCTTTAGAGAGAGGGCCCTGAGTCCAACTGATTCTAGTAGCTCGAAGGGGGGTCTCTGAAGGCCCGTGAGGACCACTGAGAGATTCCAGGAGGGGAACAGACTTAGCCGGGAAGGATTTAAGGATTAGGAAAGAAGGTCCTTCCTCATGGGAATTCGCCAGGGTGGGGCTGTCGTGAGGAGTATGAGGTCCGAGAACCAGGCCCGGGTGGGCCAGTAAGGAGCCACTAGGATTACTTGTTCCTAGTCCTCCCTGACCTTGCACAGCACCTGTGCAAGAAGGCTCACTGGGAGAAATGTGTACTTGCGCATCCCTGAGGGCTAGCTGTGTGCCAGCGCATCTGCCCCAAGGGGAGCCTCTGTTCGGGCATACCAGAGTGGGCAGTGGGAGGTCTCTCGGGAGGTAAACAGGTCTAACTGGGCCTTGCTGAATTGTTCCCAAATCAGCTGAACTGTCTGGGGATGAAGCCTCCACTCTCCACTGGGCCAATGTTGTCGTGACAGCACATCCGCCATCGCATTGAGGTCGCAGGGATGTCTTGAGTCGAGGCTGGCTCCAAAGGAGGAGACGACGGACAAGTCGCGACATGTGGCGGGTCACCAAGGTGCCTTGGCGATTTATGTACGCTACCGCGGTGGTGCTGTCTCACCTGACTAGGACATGTTTGTCTCTAACTAATTGTATAAACTTCCACAGGGCAAAGAATACAGTCAGCAACTCTAGGCAGTTGATGTGCCAGTGCAGTGGGGCCCCTTTCTAACCAGGCCCGGGTGGGCCAGTAAGGAGCCACTAGGATTACTTGTTCCTAGTCCTCCCTGACCTTGCACAGCACCTGTACAAGAAGGCTCACTGGGAGAAATGCATACTTGCGCATCCCCGAGGGCCAGCTGTGTGCCAGCGCATCTGCCCCGAGGGGAGCCTCTGTTCGGGCATACCAGAGCGGGCAGTGGGAGGTCTCTCGGGAGGTAAACAGGTCTAACTGGGCCTTGCTGAATTGTTCACAAATCAGCTGAACCGTCTGGGGATGAAGCCTCCACTCTCCACTGGGCCAATGTTGTCATGACAGCACATCCGCCATCGCATTGAGGTCGCCAGGGATGTCTTGAGTCGAGGCTGGCTCCAAAGGAGGAGACGATGGACAAGTCGCGACATGTGGCGGGTCACCAAGGTGCCTTGGCGATTTATGTACGCTACCGCGGTGGTGCTGTCTCACCTGACTAGGACATGTTTGTCTCTAACTAATTGTATAAAATTCCGCAGGGCAAAGAATACAGTCAGCAACTCTAGGCAGTTGATGTGCCAGTGCAGTGGGGCCCCTTTCTAACCAGGCCCGGGTGGGCCAGTAAGGAGCCACTAGGATTACTTGTTCCTAGTCCTCCCTGACCTTGCACAGCACCTGTACAAGAAGGCTCACTGGGAGAAATGCATACTTGCGCATCCCAGAGGGCCAGCTGTGTGCCAGCGCATCTGCCCCGAGGGGAGCCTCTGTTCGGGCATACCAGAGCGGGCAGTGGGAGGTCTCTCGGGAGGTAAACAGGTCTAACTGGGCCTTGCTGAATTGTTCACAAATCAGCTGAACCGTCTGGGGATGAAGCCTCCACTCTCCACCGGGCCAATGTTGTCGTGACAGCACATCCGCCATCGCATTGAGGTCGCCAGGGATGTCTTGAGTCGAGGCTGGCTCCAAAGGAGGAGACGACAGACAAGTCGTGACATGTGGCGGGTCACCAAGGTGCCTTGGTGATTTATGTACGCTACCGCGGTGGTGCTGTCTCACCTGACTAGGACATGTTTGTCTCTAACTAATTGTATAAACTTCCGCAGGGCAAAGAATACAGTCAGCAACTCTAGGCAGTTGATGTGCCAGTGCAGTGGGGCCCCTTTCTAACGGCCCGCGGCTGCGTGCCAGTTGCACACAGCGCCCCAACACGATCTGGAGGCGTCGGTCGTGACCAGGACGTGTCAGGACAGCTGCTGCAGGGGCACTCCTGCCTGTAAAAAGCAGATGTCTGTCCAGGGTTTGAACGTTTGGCGGCAGGCGGGGGTGATTGTTACCCGTGCGTGCCGTGGCGCCATGCTCATCTCGGGACTCGAGTCTGAAGCCAGTGCTGAAGTGGTCTCATATGCATCCTCATATGCATCCAGCGCGCGACCGCCGCAGAGGATGCCATATGCCCCAGGAGCCTCTGGAAAAGTTTTAGAGGGACCGTTGCGCCTTGCCTGAAGGTGGCGAGGCAGTCCAGCACTCCAGAACTCCATGCCGAGAAAAGAGATACTCTGAACCGGGGTGAGTTTGCTCTTTTCTCGGTTAACCTGAAGCGCCAAGCGGCTGAGGTGCCGGAGCACCTGGTCTCTGTGAGTGCATAGTAACTCTCGGGAGTGGGCCAGTATGAGCCAGTCGTCGAGGTAATTGAGTATGTGGATGCCGGCTTCTCAGAGTGGGGCAAGAGCTGCCTCTGTGACTTTCGTGAAGACGCGAGGGGACAGAGACATGCCGAAGGGGTGGACTTTGTACTGATACGCCTGGCCATCGAATGCGAACCGTAGGAATGGTCAGTGTTGAGGCAGAATTGAGGCGTGAAAGTACGTGTCCTTCAGGTCTACCGCTGTGAACCAATCTAGATGCCGGATGCAAGTTAGGATGTGTTTTTGCGTGAGCATTTTGAACAGGAGTTTGTACAAGGCCCGGTTGAAAACTCGCAAGTCCAAGATCGGTCGTAAGCCGCCGCCTTTCTTGGGTACGATGAAGTAAGGGCTGTAGAAACCCTTCTTCATCTCGGTTGGAGGGACAGGCTCTATCACGTCTTTGAGTATTAGAGTAGCGATTTTCGTGCGCAGGGATTTGGCATGTTCACAGTGTACTGAGGAGAAGCAGACGGGGGCCTGGCAAACTGAATTACGTAACCGAGTCGGATGGTCCGGGCCAGCCAGCGTGACGGGTTGGGAAGTGAGAGCCACGAATCCAAGCTCCTTGCTAGGGGCACCAAGGGGATGATTATTTTTGATGTACCAGGCGGGGCGGAGCAGCGGGGCAGAGCAGGTATGGTGTAGGGAGGCATGGACACGTCCTGAGGCTCTAGTGCTGAGAAAAGTCTCTAAGCACTTACCTTGCTCCGCATTCCCGGCAGGGGGCGGGTTCGTGATTGAGGAGGAGGTCCTGTAGCAGCGTCCCCTGGACTCGTCCGGACCGGCCGGCCGGGGAGCAGTTGTGGGGCTGAGGGCGGAGGGTCCACGTCCAGCATGCCAGGACTGTTGAGGTGTGACGAAAGAGTGCCTTGGGAATGGCATTTGCGGGCCAGGTGACCCAGAGACAAAGGAAATAGCTCTTTTATTGAGAATGTGGGTACTGCTGCCAATTAAATAAATTCAACAAAGGATTCTCCTCCCGCTCCTTCACTGGGGGACGGAGCAGTCTGCTGATCTGCTCCAGAGCTAACGTCTTGGTCCCTGGGTCGATTGCCTCAGGAGCGCCTGGGAGCCTTAAGGGTCCTCGAGGGGGTCTGTGAGGCAGGGGGCGTCGACTTCCTGCAGGGTGCTTGATGCGTGTGCTGAGAGCTGGGCCCAGGTTGAGTCAGAGCAGTTTGGCGTTTCCTCGCCGCAGGAGGACGCCCTCGGCAGACGGGGCATGGCCCACAACAGCAGGCTTGCGGCGGGGCAGGATATGTGAAATAGCCTCCGTCTGTTTCCTCACCACGGAGAACTGCTGGGTGAAGTCCTCAATGGTGTCGCCGAAGAGGCCAAACTGGGAGACAGGGGCGTTGAGGAAGCGCACTTTGTCGGCCTCACGCATCTCGACCAAGTTCAGCCACAGATGACGTTCCTGGACCACGAGAGTGGCCATAGCCTGCCCGAGTGACTGTGCTGTGACCTTCGTGGCTCTAAGGGCGAGATCTTTAAGTGCCTTGGCCTGGTGGACTTGCAGGAGGGCCATGGCATGCAGGGCGGAAGTGGCGTGTCCGGCGGCGCTGTAGGCTTTGGCCATCAGTGACAATGTTGTCCTACAGGCCTTGGATGGGAGTACAGGGCGACTCCACTAGGTGGTAGGGTTTTCGGGGCATAGGTGAAGCACAACAGCCTTATCCACCTGAGGAATCGCCATGTACCCATGGGCCACTCCACCGTTGAGGGTAGTGAGAGCAGATGAGCGAATGGCTTTGTGACGTGTGGAGAGCGGTGCCCTCCATGCAGACGTCAGCTCATCATGCACCTCCGGGAAAAACGCGACCTAAGAAGCCGATGGTCGAAGAATTTCTGAATGAACTTGACGTATTTGTCCGCTTTTATACCCATATGTTCAGAGGCGGGGTATGCAAATACTGTCTGCCTA